>NC_048222.1:1257580-1371708 GCF_002007445.2 Ailuropoda melanoleuca
CTCTCTCTCTCTCTCTCCCTCTCTCTCTCTCAAATAAATAAAATCTTTAAAGAAATAATAAAATAAAAACAAAAAAAAAGAGTTTGAAGGGTAAACAAGGATGGAAAACATGGCGAAAACATAGGAGTTGTTAAGTGAGCAACTGGAAAGCCGTCAACGAGCGGAGGCAGCGTGAGGATGAGATGGGTCCAAGGAGCAAAGACCGCTTTAAAGACTGAAATTGCCTTTTCAGTTCATGATGTTAATTTATCTGGAAAAAGGTTGCTCTGGATGACATTATTAATGTGGTCTACCTCCTGCTTCCAGCCCCAATCAACAATCCCACATTTAAATAAACGCTATGGATGTTAATGAATGCTAGTTCCCTGGTGGAAGAATGAAACAGCAATGGGGGTGGGGGGACACCAGAGGTTTGGAGGAAGGTGGGTTATCTGGACAAGGAGCAAATGCCCAGGGCAGAGAATTAGGGATCACCCAACCAAGACAAATTTCTGAGCTCTCAAACAATGCCTCCCCCATCAGTGTCTTTCTGTGGTTTTTATAAATCTTTCATCTTCCAGACTTCTACATATGCTTGTATTTAGATTGTTTCTATGGAAATACTAGTCTTCCTGGTGTAGTGGTGGTGTTTCAGGAGGGGGTTTGGGTAAAGAGGGAGTAGCAATGAATCCTTTGCTGTGATCACCCTTCACTTACATTTTTAGCTGTTAGGATACTGATTAGAAGTTACTTCAAAACACAATACGTGATAAAGATGATCATACATATATAAGAAATTTGCACGAAGAATAAATTAATAGATGTTTATTTTGTTCAGGGTAATAAATATTAAAAATGTATTTTGACTAAAAATATATATCCCTAAAAATCTATATTGAAGAAGAGCAGATTTTGTCCCCTCCAAATATGTCTCTTTGGCATAAGGATTATCTTTTTAAGATATGATTTATTTGAGAGAGGGTGAGATCACACAGGCATCTTGATGTGGGGCTTGACCCCAGCACTGGGATCATGACCTGAGCGGAAGGCAGACACTTAACCTACTGAGCCACCTAGGTGCCCCCGGCATAGAGATTATTTTGAGATAAAGGCAGTCAAAATTCAGGAGATTTGGGAAACCCTCTTAATTTCCCCTTCAACAGCCTAAATTTATGTTGGAAAAGAGGCCTGTACCAAGAAAAGAGCTATTACTGGAGACATCTTTTAACCTAACAAAGTTATCTGCATAACAAGGCAACCTTTATTTTCCAACAACTCTCTCCTGCCTGTGAATGGTCTTCCTCCCCTTTATACTCCCAGACCCTTACCCTTTTCCTTAGTTCAGGATGTTACGTAAGACTCAATTAACTGGGGGGGGGGGGAGACTCAATTAACTGGGAGCAGGGTGGGTTTTACATTTTCATGAGTCTCCCATACATGCAAAGTTTGTTTTCCTCCTGTTAATCTGTCTCATATCAATTTAATTATTAGATCAGCCAAAGAACTTTGAAGGGAAGAAGGGAAATATCCCCCCCACATATTATAAATACATATTTAAGATAAATACGATAATATGGGCAAAAATAAATATTAGTTATTTAACATTTTATATATAATATAGAACGTTTTAAATCCATGTTTTTGGGTGCTTGGGTAGCGCAGTTGTTAGCGTCTGCCTTCAGCTCAGGGCGTGATCCCAGCGGTCCGGGATCGAGCCCCACATCAGGCTCCTCCACTGGGAGCTTGCTTCTTCCTCTCCCACTCCCCTGCTCTTTTCCCTCTCTCACTGGCTGTCTCTCTGTCACATAGATAAAAAAAATCTTTAAAATAAATAAATAAATCCATGTTTATTTATCAAAGTAAAAGAATTTTAGAGGATTATATAAATACAAAATATTTAAAATTTAGTATTAAAAATAAAAATTACTTATTATACGATATAGAATCATGATGTGTATACTCAATATATTATATAAATTATCTCCATTATTTCTTTGAGAGAGAGACATGGGCACGGAAGGGGCAGAGGGAGACAGAGAATCCCAAGCAGTCTCCATGCCCAGCACAGAGCCCAACCTAGGGATTGAACTCACTACCCCGAGATGATGACCTAAGCTGAAATCAAGACTCTGACGCTCAATCGACTGAGCCTCCCAGGTGCCCCTCCATTAGTTCTTACAGTAACTGTATGATGTTAAGTATTGTTACTATCCCAATCCCAGTCTAGACGAGCAAAGATTTAGAAGACCTAAGGAAGGACCCCAAACTCGATTGGTAGAGGAGATACAATTTAAAATCAAGTTTTTCTAACTTGAGTTTCAGCTATTAAGGACTTTCCAAAACAATTGAATAATGAGTGACATTAGTTACAGGAGTTTACGAAATTATGTTAGTGTCAAGAATTTCACAGTATAATCCTGTATTTTTTAATAAAATTCAATGCATGCAAAAAATAATTCCATATTAAATATTATATGAAAACAAAAGTTAAAAAAAACCAAAAAACAGAATTTTTAGTCATTAAAAATTAAGAAGCTTAAAATCAACTAGAAGCACAAGATTTGAATTTAAGTACTTGATTTTGTAGGGCTTTAATTATATTCTAATTAATTTACAGTTAATGCAACCATGATCAGAAGCTCAAAGGGATTTTTTACCAAGCTACTACATGATTCTAAACTTACACACACAAGGAATCTTGTGAAACTACATCAGAATCTTCTGAAAGAAATAACGGGACCTGCAGTGCCAAATTATGACCTGTTGTACAACTACAATTTAAAATATTGATGTAATAAAAAAAACAGTGTAGGGGAGGAAAAATAATTTCCCCTCCACCCTTCTAGGTGCTGTGAACCTCTCCCCATAATGAAAGACAGAGTAACGAGAAAAACAAACAGCAGTTTAATAACATGTTTACCTCCTGTATACATGGAAGATACTCTGAAGAACTGAGTAAAACTCCCTGGAAAGGCCCAAGCCACCACCCTAAATACTATCTCCAGCTGAGAGAGGTTGGGGTGGGAGGGGAGCGCACGGGGAGCCAGGAATGGGTGACCAGGAAAAGGATAGTGACCAGGTTGTGATGCGGCATTAAGTCTGGGCCTTCTCCATGGACAAGCTTCTCTGGTGATGTGGTCATCCTTCTCTTTCTGGTACAGAGAGGGAGGACAGATGGAGATCTCCTTTATAAATGTAAAATGTTCCTTAAGAAAGAGTTCTCTGATTCTAGAGGTTCTCCTGTCTGGTGTTTCTTAAAAATAATCTGGTCAAAAATAGTCCTCATGAAAAGAGGCGGATTTTGGTGCGGCATCCCAGCTAAGGATCCCTTCCCAAGGAGAAAGGACAGTACTTCCTTGTAAACTAGAAGCTGCTGTTAACAATCTCATAGGAAGAGAGAGCTGCGGATACAGATGTCCCGGGTTCAAGAAAATCCAGAGCTTCCACGGAAAACCGCCCTGCTCCCTGCGGGGCAGTGAGCTGGGCTCTGCCCAGAGAGGGGCGGAGCCGGGGCTGGGGCCGCGGGTGCCGCCCGCGCTTTCAGTCCTCAACCAGGTCCGCACTCTGCTTATAATTACTCTCGACGGACGAACAGGGTCATCGCTGTGTCGCACTCGTACCGAGCGTTTGAGTAGCCATGTCTGGTCGCGGCAAGGGCGGCAAGGGCCTGGGCAAGGGGGGCGCCAAGCGCCACCGCAAGGTGCTGCGCGACAACATCCAGGGCATCACCAAGCCCGCCATCCGGCGGCTGGCCCGGCGCGGCGGCGTCAAGCGCATCTCCGGCCTCATCTACGAGGAGACCCGCGGGGTGCTCAAGGTGTTCCTGGAGAACGTGATCCGGGACGCCGTCACCTACACGGAGCACGCCAAGCGCAAGACGGTCACGGCCATGGACGTGGTCTACGCGCTCAAGCGCCAGGGCCGCACTCTCTACGGCTTCGGGGGCTGAGCACGCCCACTCCCAGCGGAACGCTGCGTTTCTCAACCAAAGGCCCTTTTTAGGGCCCCCACTTTTCCATCTGAGGAGCCGTGATGCTGGTTTGCCTTTAATTTGGGGTAGATCTTGGCCTTGAAAGTATATATCCGTATGTTTACGAAGTTACTCCGTGTTCAACTAGGGAAGGTACTTGTCCCTTAATTTTCCGTGTTTTCACGCAGGGTTTTGGAGAGTTGTATTATGTTAATGGCTTTCGCACTTCATATGTAACATTTGTCATTTACATATACAATACATGTACATTTACATGTACATTACATTTTAGGGTAGAATTTTAATTCTGTAGTAACGTTGGCTTGACAGTTGAGAGTAAATGGGTTTAGGACTTGAGAAAGATTTTCTCGGTGTGGATCTGGATCGAGTGCGGGTTTTGGGGTTGAAAGGAACAAGAACAGCAAGAACCTCAGTGCTGAATTGGTGAGAAGGTGCATTTCTGTGTACCCGAGGCTTTACAATTTAATCACAATGTAGTGATCTCCACTCTGGTGCCCCGTGTCTTCTGCTCGAGAAACAAACGAGTGTTAGCAGACTTTAATTGCAGATCAACAGTTGTGACAGTTGGTGCGAGACCGAGCATGTGATGGGCCCCTGGCTCCAGACCTGGTGTCTGCTGGGAGTGGAGACTGGAAGCTCCTAGAGGACTTAACAGGCCAATACCCCACAGAGCAGTTACTGAGGGTGGGATGCAATTAAAAGGCATTTCAGCTAAATGATAAGGGAAACAAGGTTGCATTACAGAAATGTTGCCATGAAAGAAAGCAGCCCCTAGCCCAGGAGAGCTACTAAAAAGAGATCCTTGGTACAGAGTGGGAAAGGAATCAAACACGGGATTAGGACATAAATCCAGACCTATGCTCAAAGTATGTTTTAGGATTCTCCCAGAGGAGGTCTTAAAGACTAGAGAAAGAAATCCAAAGGCAAAGGGGAAGACTTGGGTGTTGGTTGGAAGCTTGGCCAATGCAGACACACAGACTAAAGCAGTAATTGCCCACACGTATATAAAAAGAGTGAGCAATGATGAGATGAATACCTTTTACAGCTGAAGCTAAAAACTTTCACCATCTCCTTTTGTCTCAGCAGGATTTAACCCTTGTGAGGACAAATGCTAACTGTGCGTCTGGCCCATCTACCAGCTCAGGAGGTTTCCTCAAGGACAGCTCTGAAATACAGCGCTGTCTTTCTCAATGATGCCGATCTCCCATTTTCCTGGGAAGACGTGGGCCTAACTTCAGCTAACATATGACTGCAAATTGCAATACTACAGTGGTTGTGTCCATTTAGCTACCCAACAGAGTGAGATTTCTCTTTGTGCTATTCCAGTAGCACATTGCCTGTGATGTGCATTGCATTCTGGTTAATGCTTATCAATAATGAAACTTTTCTGTTTCTGCTACCTTTGTAGAGCGGTTTTCTGGGTTGGGAGATTTTGTTTTTAATTCTATTTCCCCAACACCTTCTGAGGGTCAATTATGCACTTGTGGCTTTCCATTAATTTCTTTTGTTTTTTTTTTTTTTTTTAAATATTTTATTTATTTATTTGACAGAGATAGACACAGCCAGCGAGAGAGGGAACACAAGCAGGGGGAGTGGGAGAGGAAGAAGCAGGCTCATAGCAGAAGAGCCTGATGTGGGGCTCGATCCCATAACGCCGGGATCACGCCCTGAGCCGAAGGCAGACGCTTAACCGCTGTGCCACCCAGGCGCCCCATGTTTTTTTAACATTTTATTTTATTATTTATTTATTTATTTGACAGAGAGAGAGAGAGAGCACAAGCAGGGGGAGCGGCACGCTGAGGGAGAAGCAGGCTCCCCGATGACCAGGGAGCCCAGTGTGAGGCTTGATCCCAGGACCCTGGGATCACAACCTGAGCAGAAGGCAGATGCTTAACTGACTGAGCCACCCAGGCACCCCACTTTCCATTAATTTCTTGAATAATTTTGATAAAAGTCTCTCAGTTCTTACCCTAAGTATTCTGTATATTATTTCAATGCTATTTTTATAGGTAATATTCTAGTACTTGTCCTTAGATATCTGACTTATGTTCATAGCCTGATTTAATGAAACTTAAAACTACTTGATAATACTTTTCCAAAATCCAGGCCCTAAATTTTGAATAATAAAACCTTTAAGGTATTACTTATATCTAAACTCCTGCAGTTTCTCAAGTGGCCCCTGGGCTGCACATAATATCATGAGAGGAGACATGGTTTGTATTCGTGATTAACCGTATGCAATTGTGAGAGCAGTTTTGTTAAATATGGTGCAATAGGGAAAAAAAGAGCAAATAAAAAATAAACTATACATCCTTGCTACCCAGATAAAATTTAATATAAATGTTTAAAAATGTACTTCTTAAATTGGATAGAACATGCTTACATTTGCTTATTAAAACAATGTTACATTAACTGTAACTGAGTTTTTATTGGTGATCACTGATGACACATTCATCACTTGTCCATCATAAACTCCGAATGAGTGCCAATTATGATCATCGTCCTTAAGGATAAACCAAAATACCTTTACTAACTTCAAAAGTTCTCTACTCTTTGTGGTAAGTGATGGAGACCAGCAATAGGCCAGTAATTGTCCCTCCAGGCTGATAGTGACCTGATTTGACAAGCCAGGTCCCATTTAGTAGCTGGGATCAGTTATAATCAAACTTAAAAACTGCCTTTTAATGACAGTACACCTCCAGAGTTTTGGTCTGAACATTTTTCAAACTCTGCCGACTCTCCATTAGATTTTTTGCAAGATTACCGGAGGTGGAAGGGTTTTCGCAGTGTCCATAAAAAGCAGTTTTATAAGAGTAGCTGAGCGGAATGCCACACGCGCTGAGGATCTCACAGGACCTACTGAGCAAATTCCGCAGTAACTTAAAATACCAAACCAACTTAGAAAGATTCCTGGCTATGGGTTGGTTGGCAGGACTAGCGACCTGTGCAAGTCACGGTGACATGACCCGCAGCGCCACGTGGACCAGTGCGCGCATAAAGCCAGTGCCACGGCTCCTTGGGTGAAAGTGGGGGGAGCCCTGAAAAGGGCATTTGGTTGGTTTGGATGTGAGGACTTGGGTGAGGCTCAGCCCCCGAAGCCGTAGAGGGTGCGGCCCTGGCGCTTGAGCGCGTAGACCACGTCCATGGCCGTGACCGTCTTGCGCTTGGCGTGCTCCGTGTAGGTGACGGCGTCGCGGATCACGTTCTCCAGGAACACCTTGAGCACCCCGCGGGTCTCCTCGTAGATGAGGCCGGAGATGCGCTTGACGCCGCCGCGCCGGGCCAGCCGCCGGATGGCGGGCTTGGTGATCCCCTGGATGTTGTCGCGCAGCACCTTGCGGTGGCGCTTGGCGCCCCCCTTGCCCAGGCCCTTGCCGCCCTTGCCGCGACCAGACATGCTGAGAGAAGCGACTGCACAGCGTCCTGTCAGGAGTCCAGTGCTGCAGGCTTTTATACCACTGCTGCGGACCGAACTGAGAACCTCAGACAGCGGGAAGTGCCACCCCGCGGGGGGAGGGAAGTGTAACAAGACCAAAAAAAAAAAAAAAAGTCTTAGGTTTCCTTGTACTGTGCCTTGTTTTGTACCTCGTAACTATTTTGTTACACTGTTTTAAAGCTTTAAAAATTGTTTTCCAGTGCGAAGGCGGAACGCGAATGTTGTGAGAAATACAGAAAAGGGCAAGTAATGGAATAAGCTATTACCCAGCCCACAGAGAACCTGAGCACTGCTGGCTAGCCTGCTACTTTGGTGAATAGCTAAGCGCACACACTCGTTCGAAGAGAATTCCCACAGTGCCGTGGGTGGCATTTTGGAGCTCCTTTACACTGATTCCACTTTAATTACTTTCCCTCCTCTAAAGACTAAAAAAAGTTGTTTTTAATATCTACTTGTTATTCCTTCTTAAGAATTCTCTATAGTACGCTTTAACCAATTCCCTAGCAATCCCTTAATAAGCCACATGTTTAAAATAATTCTTTTGCCGACTGATTGATGTACCACTTGTGACACTATGCTTGGAAATGTAGGGGCCAAAGTCAGGCCACCCTAAGATGGGCCACTTTGACATGGAGGTTATTAAAATCCAGGAAATTTTGGAAAAGCTTGTTACCTCCTCCATGACTGCCTAAAAGGAAATTAGATAGAGGACCTGCTCCAGGAAGAGAGTTATCACAGCACAGAACTGTATTATACTATGAGCGAGGTATAGATGATGGGAGAAGCAAGGCCAGCTTGATCAAAGCGCTTGACGTCCCATTGTTTCCAAGTGGCACCGAAGACATTTATGTTTGAGGCATTTACTCTTCTGTGAATTACATTACTTCCCTTTGAAGTCCCAGACCCCTGTCCCCTTCTCCTTAGTTCAGAAAGACCTATATACTTCATTTTGCTCAACTGTCTTTGAAATTTCATGTCTGTATGGATTCCCTGTGCATATACTATTATATTTGATTTTCTCCTGTTAATCTGTCTCACGTCAATTTGATTCTTAGCCCGGCTAGAAGGGCCTCCAAAAGGACAGGATATTTCTCCTCCCAGACAGAACTATTACTACAAATTCTATTCTGTTCTATAGTTTAATCAATTTCCTTTGCCAAAGGAAATCTATTTTCAGTTGAATCTTTGGAAAATTTCCATTAGGGAAAGTGAAACAAGTGATTATTTATGTCTGTGTAATATTCTATCATAAGCATCTTCTAGGATACCTTTTAAGAAAAATCTCTAGTATTTAACATAATGTGCTTTGTACTTTTTCTATTTTAAAGGAGATCTGTACATAATTTATTTCTGAGGATAACCTAGAATTGAAATGCTTTGTCAGAGAGGATGTAGATTTTGTGGTATTTGATTAATATTGCTACATTTTCCACAAAATTCTTATCACATTCACCTGTGCCGGTAATAACTATTGTGCATATAAGTTTACCATCACTGATGTAATACCAAAGAGGCATATTTTGAGATGATCTATTCTGCTCCCCTTCAAAATATCGTAACTTGTTTCAGGTTTAAAGGAAAAAATGAACCCCCTTTGGAATTGTTATCATAATTGCATTACATTGACTAGCTGGGGCAGAAAAATGGGCATGTTTAAAAGAATGAGTTCTTCATCTTTGTATATTGTAGGAGCTGGAAAATTTTACCTTTTTTCCTTCTAGGTTCTTTGGCTAATCTACTAATTAAAATGACATAAAACAGATTAACAGAGAAAAATATTTAATATCGTAAGCACAGAAACCCTGTAAAAAATAAGTCTTAAAGGCAGTCAAGCGATGAAGGCTTACATGCCATCCTCCGCTAAGGAATGGGAGAGGGGCCTGGGGCTAGAGGGGAGGACAATTCACAGCAAGATAAGAGTTTAGTGATCACATGTCTGCCCCGCCAAGCTGAGTCCTTCACATGAAAAAGTTCTGTCTGATAATAGCTCTCACTCTCTGTTATCAACCCCTTACCTAAATTCTTAAGGTAGTTAGGGGGAGGGCAAAAGTTCCTCTTGACCCGTGGCGCTCTCAGTTGACTTTAGTTCAAGATAGTCCTCGTGTCAGTGTCGTCCTGGGGAGGCTTGTTCTGAACCCCTTCACTGTCATACGCTAGGTTGAAGTTCTGCTTGCTCACGGTAGAGGGGCACTGAGTCTTTATTGAATGAAATGTAGGGAAATGAAAAATTCTCTGTCCTCTTTGGATCTCTGCCTAAGAAACCGACATAAGGCAGGTGAACAGGAAAAAAGCATACATGTTTTATTGGATTTTTACATGTCACATGGCAGCCTTCGCAAGAGAAGGAAGTCCCAAAGCAACTAGTCAGAGGGATTTCATATTTTTAGACAAAGATAAATTTGTGAAGAATTGATGAGACAAAAAGAGGTTTGGGCTTGGGGCAGTAAATCAAAGAAATAACAAGGTTTTTTTCTTGTGGCCTTTCAGCCCTAAATTCCCTCTGGTGATAAGAAGGCCTCCTTTCCTCAGGGCACAGGGCGGATACCTGGCACAGGGAAGGTTCACCTCCTGCTTTCAGGGAAGGGGCGGGGGGGGGGGGGGGGGCNGGGGGGGGGGGGGGGGGGGGGGAGTCGATCCAAATGACCTTCCTGATTCCGCAGTTTTCTCAAACTCTTTTAAGCTGAGAACTGAGAACCTCAGACAGCGGTTCAATATATGCTTAGGTGCTTTGCGGTGTTGAGTCAGAATGAACACTGCAAGTCTTTCCTCCCAAGCCCACTTTCTGAAGCCCTTTCTTGAGAGACATTCCAGCCTGTCCTCCTTCACCTTCCCCTGTAAGTCATTCTGCAGCAAGGCCTAACCTTTCTGCTTTCTTTTCCTCCGCTCTCCACCTTTTTTCCCCTCCTCCTCCTCCTCTTCCCAATTGCTGCCCCCTCCTTAGTTCAGACCCTCACCCCTGGCTGGTATTTCCAAACTTTTGACCTGGATCTCACCCCCCTTTCAATCCATTCTCAACTGGGCCACCAGAATAATGATTCTGAATCATACATTTTATAAGATTTTAAAATTCTGCAGTCTGCCGTCCCCTAGTAGATAAACTTTTATATTTCTTTTCAAGGTGTACAAAGCTCCTGAGTATCGTAAGATTCTCTGCGGCACCTTCTCCTTCCCGTTCCACATTCATCTCCAGCAATTCCAGCCTGCAGGCCTCCCAGAGGCTTTCTAAGTCCAGACCACTCTGCCTGGAGCGCGCTTCCCCTCCCTGCTACAGGACTTGCCCCAAGCAGCAGGCTCCATTTGGCTCCCTTCCCAATTTCTTTTTAGAGTCCGTATTTTCTTAACTGTTTCTTCTGAAGACGCTGGAACTTTCCCATTGCAGGTACATTTCTTAGCACCTGTGAGGCACCCAAGATCAGTTTGCGGGATAAATGTACTAGTGAAGAATGGTGGTTGCTTTGAGAAAGTAAATCTCAAAGTTAGGCTTAAGAAGTAACCCGGCCACACGTGTTTTGTTCTTGCAATCCACTCTGCGAGTCCTTACTCTTGAGCAAAGTTAATGACAGTAGATCTTCCTGGATTTACTAAAGCTGGTAATCCAAAAACAGCACCCAAACCAGGCATGCCTTTAATATGGCTTCCCATCAGAGGCACCAGACTTCCCTGCAACAGAAACAAAGACAGAAAAAAACGTGCTGCATGACTGGGAATAGGATTTTACAGAATTGAAGAGGTGGAGAAGAAACATTTCCAGCTCCTCACTCAGCTCCACGAGAAAGAACTCAGTTTTAATTTCAAACCATATTGGTTACACTAATAGGTCTTTAACAATGCTTGGAATTTTAATGGGAGATGGTGGACGGTGGTGAGGGTATCTCCAGGGGTAACCAGCCTGAGTTAACTAGGTGAGAAAGTAGAAAATGGAACACAATCTAAATCATACTGCCTGGTGGCCCTGTCACCATTTTCAGTCAGCACAACTGTCCCGACACACTACCTCCCAAATACAGTTTTAAAAGATGAAGGAGGCTGTGGGCCTACTCCAGCCTGGGGAGCAAGAATTAGAGAAAATAGCTGAATAATTCTCCAGTCTCATCAACTGAAACTTACCACTCCAAGATCCTGATTAATCCTTTAACTCTGGAGGCAATTTAGTGAGGCCTAACCAGAGATAAACTGACAAAGCCGGAACTACTGGGAGAGGTTCTCCACGGGACCTCCAAATACTTCTGCAGCCCAACGAAAGATCCGAGGTCTTATTTGCACTGATGTCTTACTAGACAAAATGTTATTACTAAAAGTCAACCACAAACTAAAACACTAAAAGTGAACTGCAAATCCCAAAAGCTAGCTAGAAGCTACAGTTTACCTAAAGCTACTTATGTTAAAAGGAAAAAAAAAAAGTATTTACTTCTACTTTAATCAAAGGTAAACAGTGCAAAGCTCTTTCTTAGAAAGTATGGATGGCTCTGAAAAGAGCCTTTGGGGTTGGATCACAAGACGCTTACTTGGCAAGTTCACTTGGAGCTGGTGTACTTGGTGACGGCCTTGGTGCCCTCGGACACGGCGTGCTTGGCCAGCTCCCCGGGCAGCAGCAGGCGCACGGCCGTCTGGATCTCCCTGGACGTGATGGTCGAGCGCTTGTTGTAATGCGCCAGGCGCGACGCCTCGCCCGCGATGCGCTCGAAGATGTCGTTGACGAACGAGTTCATGATGCCCATGGCCTTGGACGAGATGCCGGTGTCGGGGTGCACCTGCTTCAGCACCTTGTACACGTACACCGAGTAGCTCTCCTTGCGGCTGCGCTTGCGCTTCTTGCCGTCCTTCTTCTGCGCCTTGGTCACCGCCTTCTTGGAGCCCTTCTTCGGGGCCGGAGCCGACTTGGCCGGCTCGGGCATGGCCGAGAAAACAAGAAGAGCACCCAGAAAGAGGAAAGAAAAAAATAATGTGAGCACAGCGTAGGTTGCCCCTTTTATATAGAAGCCCTTATGCAAATAAGGCATAAATTACAATCCGTTATCTGATTGGTGACTATTCAGGGCAACGTCAGACGTTAGTTCTGCCCAATCAGAACGCAAGAGTCACAACGTTGCACTTTCATTGGTTAATATAAAGCCCCAGATTTAACCAATGCAAAACCTTCTTTTTCGCGCTCAGGGGTTATAAAAAGTGCCCGGCTTGGCCTTTGGCTTCGGTACCTACTTTCAGTGTAGTTGACGTCGTGATGTCCGGACGCGGGAAGCAGGGCGGCAAGGCTCGCGCCAAGGCCAAGACGCGCTCCTCGCGGGCGGGTCTCCAGTTCCCGGTGGGCCGTGTGCACCGCCTGCTCCGCAAGGGCAACTACGCCGAGCGGGTCGGGGCCGGCGCGCCCGTGTACCTGGCGGCCGTGCTGGAGTACCTGACGGCCGAGATCCTGGAGCTGGCGGGCAACGCGGCCCGCGACAACAAGAAGACGCGCATCATCCCGCGCCACCTGCAGCTGGCCATCCGCAACGACGAGGAGCTCAACAAGGCTGGGCAAAGTCACCATCGCGCAGGGCGGTGTCCTGCCCAACATCCAGGCCGTGCTGCTGCCCAAGAAGACCGAGAGCCACCACAAGGCCAAGTGAAGAAGTTTAGAAACAACTAAAGAACAAAAGGCTCTTTTCAGAGCCACTACTACAGTCATAAAAAGGTGACACTTGTTTTATTTTCATTTTATGCCACCAGTAAGGATGATTTGGGACACCATTCCCAGTTAGACTTTAGTCCTGGCTAATCTTCAACCCTTGTCTACACTCCATGAATTGGTGCTTAATGGCCAAGGGCAGGCTCCTGCCCTAAAAAGTTAGCACGATAGCATATTGATTGTGAATTAAAACTACTTCAGAAACAGATTAAAGACACTCAGACCTTCCTGTTTCCCCCGAAAGCAGTAATTAAACCTCTATGAAAAATGCCCTCTGTATACTAAGGTAAAAAGACATCCTTGTCACTAGAGATAATTGGACTCAAAAGGCTAGGGAGCTGCAGAAACAAATCTCGTCAACGTTTTACTCATCTACCTAAGCTCAAATTCTATTTTCTCCCTAATTCAGGCTCACAAACATCGGTTTTCTTTAATCTGTCAAGTCCTGTAACATTTCTCTAAAAAGTATAAAAACTGTCTCCTTGGTCATTTCTTTGGGGTTGACGATTTCAGTGGGCCTCTGCATGTAATCAAACATGCTTTTCCTCCTGTTATATCTGTCCCATGTCAATTTATTTCTTAAACCAAGTAGGGTAGAAGAAGAAATTGTTTTCCTTCTCTTCGGTATTTCGGATACTTTACCAATCAGTTGACATTTGTGAACTAAATAGACTATTATTTCAAAGTCATTTATATTGAATACTCAAGAACAATAAATTGACTCAAGATGATTACCTAAATCCATATCTGGAAATTAGTTCTGGGTGGCTTATGGGTGACAAGTTTTACTACCAAAGCAACTTTGGGGAGACGCAGGAGTGGTTTCCATAAACGGTAACACGGAAACCCGTTGGGGTTCGTAGCAAGTAGTAAATCTTGTATCTTAAAAAATTTGCCTTTAAAGAATAATTTTTCAGCAATGCTTACTAAAAGTATTCAAGTATAATTTCTAGTATCCTAATTATCCATACTACCACCTGATGGCACATATATGTCCACACTGCCAAATGAGATGTTCAACACAGTAGTGCAAGCTTGGCTGTAACAAGGATGATAATGAATGCTATTAACTTGATTCCAAGTTCTGATGATGGAGACCCATAATTCGTAAAAAAAATAGGAACACTTCTGAAAAGCCAAAGACTGTTTTGAGAACAGTGAGGTCAAAGATTCTGGTATGTTGTCCATGTTTCTATATGGGCAAAGCAAGATCCTTTTATTCTAGGCCTCAGAAAGGATTGGAATATTTATTCCACTTCCTGGTTTTGCCATCTCAAGAAATGGGGGCACAAAGACTATTTCTTCTGTTTCCTCTTATTGAATCTTCATGTACTTTTACTTTCTATAAATTTTCATTTCATATTCAGGTACAATGCATTAAGGACACACCAATAAAACACTGCTGGTCCAAAAGAAACTCAATCTAATGGGAAGAATCACACAAAAGCAAATAATTAAAGCACGATATAGCAGGAGATGTAGGCACAGGATATTAGGAGGGCATAGAGGGATAAGATCTGCGAGAACGAACATCTGATCTAAAAGGTAAAGGAAATTGGATAAGCATCATCAGACTCATGGCCTGTGATATGTTCAGGCACATGACATGAAGTTTGATACCGGCAATAAAGCAGAGATTGCAAGAGACAGGATGGAACCGGGAGGGATCTGTAGGCCACTCCCTTGGTTTAAAATACTGCTTAAATACGAATAACTCCCAAATCTTTATGTCCATCCCAGACTTACCTCCTGAGTTCAGACGTGCATATTCACTCTTGTAGATCTGCAGGAAACTCTGAGTTCATATCCCAGACTGATCAACACCATCACTCCTCCTCCAGTGAGCCTTACTTGGTGGCTGGCCCACCGTCTACACATTAGCATGAGCCATAATGTCTGGGGTCACTGAGTGTTTTTGTGTGCCATTCCTACAGCAAAACTCAAGTCCTGGTACAGGGTGATGAGAAAACCTTGAAAGCCCAGAAAGAGCTTAGGTAGAGGGCCACAAGATGATCAGTTTAGCACATGTAGTATTTTGAAAAGCGTGGAATATCCGTGTCCACAGAACTAAAAATGTCCACATAACTAGAACCACTTGCGGGTCCTGAGTAAATCTTCATATTATCAGAACTGAAAGAACAATTTGGAGAATTATATTTACTGCGTATCTCCAGGAGAGGGGGCTTGGCCAGCCAACGAGAGTACTGATCAGTGGGGACAGGGACTTCTTATGTGGGCCCTTCTTAAAAGCCGTTTCCCAGCCCATAGAAAAGGAAGGCACTGCTTACACTCAATACTGGTCTGGTTAGAAGTTGGCCTTAGATTGGATCACCACCGTCTCAAGAGTGTGTGTGGTGGGGAAAGTGAGTTGTGAGGGAGGGTAGAACTTTCCACCAAATATTCTACTTTTCCTTCCACATGAAGGCAGATCACTGACAGGACACAATACTTACTTTTGCTGCAAGGTATTAGAACATTTTTAATTGGTAAAATATTGGCATCATCCTAAAATCCAGCTGTGGAAATCACAGGCTCTACCTACCATGAAATCACTTACAAGAGGGAAATAAGATGACCACGGCCGATGGGTTAACAGCGGTTGTGTATCTTCCCGTGCAATTTCTAATTTCTTTCTACCCGCTTCACAAAGTCTAGAGAGAAGGATACAATTTGCGGGTAGTTCTTCTGTATACTTAAGCGAAGCTATTGTTTCCCGCCCTCTGCGTGAGATGAAGGGTAAAGTACACCAGGCGGGAACAGATGAAGCAGGAAAAGCGCAAGGTGGAAGCACAAGCCTGTCAAGACGGCGGGGGAAACGCACTTATAAGGAATCTTAGTAGATACTTATAAATCACAAGGGAACAGGTCTTTTCAGAGAGCGTGTGGTGGCTCTGAAAAGAGCCTTTGGTGAAGAGTGGGCAGACCTTGTGGTTCAGGCCCTCTCCCCGCGGATGCGGCGCGCCAGCTGGATGTCCTTGGGCATGATGGTGACGCGCTTGGCGTGGATGGCGCACAGGTTGGTGTCCTCGAAGAGCCCCACCAGGTAGGCCTCGCACGCCTCCTGCAGCGCCATCACGGCCGAGCTCTGGAAGCGCAGGTCGGTCTTGAAGTCCTGCGCGATCTCGCGCACCAGCCGCTGGAACGGCAGCTTGCGGATCAGCAGCTCGGTGGACTTCTGGTAGCGCCGGATCTCGCGCAGGGCCACCGTGCCGGGCCGGTAGCGGTGCGGCTTCTTGACGCCGCCGGTGGCCGGCGCGCTCTTGCGGGCCGCCTTGGTGGCCAGCTGCTTGCGCGGGGCCTTGCCGCCGGTCGACTTGCGCGCCGTCTGCTTCGTGCGAGCCATGGCGGGAACGCTCAACGCCAGTGAGAAGCGAAAGCTGGTCAGAGTATTTATAGTGAGCGTCAGAAGCTGATTGGACAAAAGGGGACCAGACTACACAACCCGGAACCGGATTGGTTAAGGACTCGAACTTTTCATTGTGCCCCAAATGCCCTGATATGACTTGCCCATAACCTCAATATATATGTTTTCTCTCCGCTTTCTACCGGCGATTTCCAGTAGAAATAAATGCAAGCTATATAAGAAATAGTATTTTTCTAGGATCCACATTAGAACGAAGTAAAACCAGCAAGAATTATTTTAAATAATATTTTGCTTAACCCAATATATCCAAAATATTCATTTCGACATGTAGTCGGCAATTGTTAGATAGTGTACACTCCTTTTTATTTTGTACGAACCCTGTGGAATACAGTGTATTTTATAGATTCTGCACTTACTAGGTCAGACCAGCTCCTTGCCTAGTGATTACCAGCCACAATTAGCCAGATGTTACCACACGGGACAGCTCAATTCTATACCCTCTCCTCTCAATTTCTTATTCTCTGAATACTTACATTTAAGATTTGTTTTTATTTTCCAGCTAGAAAAATTTAATTTGCATGTGAGCAATCCAAGGCAAGTAACTTCACAGAGAAATACATCCTTACATGGACTTCTTTTCATTTTCAGATAATATAAGACAATCCCATTGTAGCATTCTTTATTTTTCTGCTATACTGGAAATTCAAAATTATAAAAGAAACCTACTGTCTTCTTTTATTAATTTGGGGGTGGAGGGGCTGGCTCTGCCATGGGCATGAAGCATTGTATGTCTGCAATTTAACAGAATTACTCCTAACTCCTTTGTCTTAAAGAATCTAATTCCCCACCACCAGTAATCTACGTAGGGATAAATAAGCCACCCCTTGGCATCCACATCTAGTACTTCTCATTAGCAACTGGCAAAACCATAGGATACGTTCCTCACATAGCATAACGGATCTTGATGCCTCCTGAGCTAGAAGTCACCCAGGCAGGTAATTATAGAATCTAATTCTATTCGTGCATCAAGACCTCTAAGTCACAAAGACCAAGATAAACGCATTTTAAAAACAGAGGAATGAGCATCAGTTAATCAGCTACCCTAACTTTTCAAGAGGCTGATTAAAATTATTTCCTCAATTTAGCAATGTGATAACAGGTCTGTCTCAGAATTCTAAAGGGTTTAAAAATAGCTTTGGTTTGGTGTGGAGGTTTGGGTCGATCCCTGCATTGTAAGGATGTCTTTAATTACCAAGAGCCAAGAAACAAGGTTTTGAAACTGCTGTTTGCCTCCAAGAAATCCACTGCCAGACCAGAATTCACCCCTTTAAGAGGCTTAAAATGGGAGAGGTGAAGAAAGCCAGTATTTAAGAGTTAAGGAGACCCTGCATAATCCTCCATTACCAAATGCAGCTGAACCCAAATCCCCGATTAGAATATTCTATGCACCAACTCTTAAGATGGCATGAAGGCATAGGATTTTCAAAATTTTAGGCTTTACAAAAGGGAACTTTGATCAAACTGCCATCTCTTAACCCAAGCTGTGAGGATAATGTAAACCGCTGTCCTTAGAAATTCAAAGGGTGAAAGGTTTTGAAAGTGTTCAGTTCTTCACAGAAATTTGTAGGTGGCTCTTAAAAGAGCCTTTGGTTTGAATGGGAAAGTTGTGTGTGGGAAGTTAAACCACGATTCTACTTGCCCTTGGCCTTGTGGTGGCTCTCGGTCTTCTTGGGCAGCAGCACGGCCTGGATGTTGGGCAGGACACCGCCCTGCGCGATGGTGACTTTGCCCAGCAGGCTTGTTGAGCTCCTCGTCGTTGCGGATGGCCAGCTGCAGGTGGCGCGGGATGATGCGCGTCTTCTTGTTGTCGCGGGCCGCGTTGCCCGCCAGCTCCAGGATCTCGGCCGTCAGGTACTCCAGCACGGCCGCCAGGTACACGGGCGCGCCGGCCCCGACCCGCTCGGCGTAGTTGCCCTTGCGGAGCAGGCGGTGTACACGCCACCGGGAACTGGAGACCCGCCCGCGAGGAGCGCGTCTTGGCCTTGGCGCGAGCCTTGCCGCCCTGCTTCCCGCGTCCAGACATCCTGATACCAATCGCACTACCAGCAAATGCCGGGAGAAAAGGGCAAGAACAGTAGTTTTTATAGCCATTCTAGGGCGGGAAAAACAAAATTTTGCATTCCTTATGATAGCACCTTTATCTTAACCAATGGAAATGCAACTTTGGGACCCTTGCGTTCTGATTGGGCAGAACTAACGTCTGACGTTGCCCTGAATAGTCACCAATCAGATTCAGGACTGTCACACCTTATTTGCATAAGGGCTTCTATTTAAGAGGGACAAGCTGCATTTTCCTTCACGCTATTAGTCTTTTTCCAGAGCGCTCTCGGTGTTGTCTCCACCATGCCTGAGCCAGCGAAGTCCGCGCCCGCCCCGAAGAAGGGCTCCAAGAAGGCGGTGACCAAGGCGCAGAAGAAGGACGGCAAGAAGCGCAAGCGCAGCCGCAAGGAGAGCTACTCGGTGTACGTGTACAAGGTGCTGAAGCAGGTGCACCCCGACACCGGCATCTCGTCCAAGGCCATGGGCATCATGAACTCGTTCGTCAACGACATCTTCGAGCGCATCGCGGGCGAGGCGTCGCGCCTGGCGCATTACAACAAGCGCTCGACTATCACGTCCAGGGAGATCCAGACGGCCGTGCGCCTGCTGCTGCCCGGGGAGCTGGCCAAGCACGCCGTGTCCGAGGGCACCAAGGCCGTCACCAAGTACACCAGCTCCAAGTGAGTGCGCCTGCAGCTGACCGACCGCAACCCAAAGGCTCTTTTCAGAGCCACTTAAGTTTTACCAAGAAAAAGCTGTTGCACTTTGCTTATTGGAAAGCGCATGTTACTCCGTGTAGGTGACAGCGACCCGGATGACTTTACCCAGGAACACCTTGAGCAACCCGCGGGTCTCCTATAGTTGAAGCCGGACGGCGGGTTTCTAGGTGCCTGCGTGTTGTCGCGCAGCACCTTATGGTGGCTCTTAGCACCCCCCCTTACCCACTCCCAGTTCCTCCTTCCTTTGCCACAGCTAGACCTGATTTTGACGGTATAGACGGAAGCCCTAAGGACAAAAGTCAAAAAGAGGCGCACTAAAGAGGGAAGGGGCGGGGTCACAAGCTTGCTTGAACCCTTCGGACCAAATTGAAAACTACAGCAGCGCCGGCGGGAAAGCCTCACCGTTCGGTTCTGCCCCTTCCTCCTTCCAAAGGTGGAGGGAGGGAGGTCCATGCCGAAGCTTCTCTTGGGTCCCTGAGGCCGTCTTTGCGGTGCCCTCGCAGGGGATAAAGGGTGCTGTGGACTCTGGTATGAATATTTGAGACAAGAAAAAGACGTTAGTGAATGTGGGTCTCCGCTTGCTACTTGCCACACTGCAAATGCGGTCACAAGGTACGATGAAGTTCTTCAGCTCCTTGGAAGAGGGATGAAAAAATCGGTTTCTGGCTTCAGCCCCACCCCTTGCCTGTGAGCATGGGTCTGTTTAATCGCTGAGTCCTGGTCTGTACTTACTGTTAGCAAACACTTGCTGTACAATATGGCTTGTCACGGGGCTCGGGGTGTGCTAACCTCTTAAAACACCTCTGTAAAGTAGGGACAGTCATCTCCGTCTCTCAAATAAGGCAAAACAGAAGTAACTTATGCAAGGTCACACAGCGAAAAACGGGGTGAATGGAACTTAAGTTGCCAAAGTTTGAGTCCCTGCTTGTAGTACGATCTACCGCCTGTTTCAGGTCATAATCCCCACCTATGTGAGAATGGAAAGTGCAAATGAAGACTGAAAACAGGCCTTTGTTTTTATCAGTCGTTCTTTCATGATAACTACTCATTTATTCAAATTTATTGGGCATTAACTGTGTTCCCAGAGCCGGACTAGGTTCTTAGCCCAACTAGGCCACTTCTTGGCTCTGTGTCTTGCACCAAATTATGAAGACAGGGCTCTCCATATCTTTCCTTCATAAAATGGGAATAACTTGAAGATTGTAATGGTAAATTTAAGTGGGGTTTCCAGCTCTTAGTCTCTCAATGTTCATTTGTCTTTTTGCCCTTGTATCTTTTCATATGTATTAGAATCACATGAAATAATAAATGTGAAGACTCATTATTACAATAGGGAAGCATTTTGCTACAGGAAAGCCAATAAATCAATTGTAGTCTGGCCAAAATTCTACTTATGATCTGCCACTCTGTTGCATTAAGGTATTAATAAAACTGCAGTAATGTTCATTTATTACTCTTTCCAGGTTCTAAAATACATCTCTGTAATAGTAGACCAACTCAGAGTGATCAATAAAAGTGATCAATTTCTACCCTGTCTTCCAATAATCTTCTGTGACTTTATTAGCAAACAAGATGCCAAAGTGGATTTTAAAATGCTTTCCTTGCTGCCCCCCAAAACCCAACTGTATTTCCTAAACTATTCTTCCACCCAATTAACTAACATTTTATTTAGCATTTACTATTCACTGTAGGCTGGTCATTGTATGTTGGGTTAGGAATGGAAATTCCTGAATGAGACTCTGTGATCTTAATTCTCAGTCACCACTGGTAGCCCTGAAAATAGGTGAAACTTTCATGGAGGAAAATTTGGCAATATCTCTCAAAACAGTGCACATAGTTTTACACCCAGAAACCCCATCTCTGGGATTGCACCATTCTTGAAAATGTGCAAAATGGCATAGGAGCAATCTGAATGATCAAAAACAAAGGAATGAATTACAGTGCATTATTCTATCTGATGGTAAAAACAAATGAAAATGATCTTTTTCATAATAACAGTAGCTAGTATTTACTGCTTGCCAGGTAATGTGCTAAAAGATTCCTTACATACATCCAATTATTTAATTTTTATAATAACCTTACGAGTACTATGCCGGTTTTATAGATTATGAAATGGGGGTTCAGAGAGTTTCAGTAAATTGCCTGAGGTTGCACAGCTAATGAGTAGCAAAAACATATTTTTTTTAAAAAAATCTAGCTTCAGAAGCCATATTCACAACCACTGTGTATTATCAGGCTTCTCCAGATATTGATATGTGATGATTTCCAAGATCTACTGGCAAGTGCAAAAAGTACAGGACAGTGTGCAGTAGAATTTTCTACATGTATGTTTATATGATTGTAAAATATCTCTAGAAGGATACTAGGTAAAATGCCACGGATGAAGGGAGAATCTTTTCAATCTAACCCTTTTGTGCTCTTTGAATTTTAAATTATGCATGCATTGCCAGGGAATAAATGAATGAATGAATGAATGAATAAATGAATGAATAAATCAATCAATCTGATAATCCCCCGGCTCAAATATTAATAAAATAATATTGATAAATAAAAGCTTCAGTAAAGATGTGTGTGGAAATCCCCAGAGTACAAGATAGATAATATTCCCGGTAGGGTTTGGGGTAGTAAAAAACTATTCTAGGCAGATGAAGTAAGAAAGTGGGTATCACATTCCAGGAATCAGTTGGTGGGGCTAGAGTCTACAAGGGTAGGCAGAAGGGAGCAGCCCAAGTTGCTGAGCAAGGAGTCTGGCAGAATGTTAAACCCAGGGCTTCATTCTGTACCAGGCACAGGCTCCTTAAAATGATGACAGGATCTCAAGATAAAACAACTAGGTAAGAATTGTGAAGAACTTATCAAGTAAGATTCTGAAATACGCAAAATTCTAGATGCCAATATAACAGTGTATGGTTATTTAAGTGAAGCAGACTCTCAAATTATTTATTAAATCAATCCAGCATTCATAGGATTTCTTTGTTCCATGAGCATGAAGGAGAAAAAGAAACTATCACTGGTTTATTTTGGAACTAGCAGAGGAATCGTTCAAGTATTTATTACCGGTTAAAAGGCAAGACTTCATACGCAACATTGTTACCTTTGTAGCATACAATCAAATAAGCCAGGGGATCAGAATGGCACCCTGCGCGGATACAGGTCTAAGATCTGTGCAACAATGTCCAGCGTTTGGAAGTCCCAGGAGACCCCTTACAAAACAAATGACACTCCTGTATTTTAATTCAGTGAAAACAACTGGGTGACAGCTTCGAACACTGGCCCAGAACTCCATATTGGCCAGGCAGCATGGTATGCAGTCAGGGCCACATAGGACAGCCTTGAATTCATACTTTACATGAAGAAACAGAAAAGTGGTTGAAGAGGATTTTAGCTCACGCTAGAGAAGCGGGGCATGTAGCATCCTTTGATGGGGCTTTGTCATCTACCATCCGGGAGATCCTTCTTTCAAAAGTGCTTATTGGCTTATTATCAGTAATAAGGGTCTTCTTTGGTTTTCCTTTTTATATGTCTAGTATAGAAACATTCCCCATCTTCTTTCATGCAAGGTTCTTTTCTAAATTGATTTCCTTTAACTTCACATTTTCCTCTATGAACGTACTCTTCAGTCTGTCTCAGGACATGTTGACAAGATAGGAACTGTAGCAAAGGTCTGCATAACCCACAGAGCTTGAGATCACGTGTGTAACAGGAACATAATTAAGCATCACGCATTAAGGGAAGAAGAAGAATATACACATTATTGCAAATTCCAGTCATAAGTCAGGAAAATCATTGGAGAGCCAGTAACTTTACCTTTGTGTGTAAAGAAAATTAATGTATTTAATCATAAAATAGGACCATCTATTATGTGGCAGGAACTAGTCTAGCATTGAGGAGACACAGTGAAAAAAGCCCGTGAGCGTTTCTGTTCTTGCGGTGCATCAAGGGGAGGAGTGAGCCAGACAATAAGAAACAAATTAATAAAACCTGTGCTATGTCAGCTCCTTGATGAAGCAGCTTGTAAAACATAAAGGAAGGAAATGGATAAGGAGCTGGGAGTCGCAACGTGCAGGAGGGCATGCACAGGGCCTCATTGGGGCACCACTGGCAGCAAGTGCTGAGGAATCACCATCTGGGGGAAGCTACTCCGGGTGGAAGGAATGAGGGCAAAGTACACAGGTCAGCTCCCTGCTTAGCATGCTCTGGAAACAGCAAGAGAGGCTGGTGTGGTTGTGGATGGGGTGAGAAGTTTTGAGCTTCATGTGTCTGCCTCTTTCTCTGAGTCCAACTTAATTCTTGCATTGAGCCTCAAAACCCTGAAGGTTTTTAAATAGTTGAGGATAAGCTCTGCAAAATAAGAGAAGATGGGCCCACCTCTGCTAGGACCTAGATCTAGGAAAGCAAATGACATTTTTGTAAAACTCTCCCTAAAGAGGTGAATTCTAACAGAGGCATCTTGTTCCCAATCACGCATACCCCCAGCACCAAGACAGGTCTGGAAGGGATTGACGTGCCAACAGATGGCTATTTACTGCTTAATGTAGTAACAATACATAGTGCTTAGAGGATGTCTTTGGGGGAGTTTTCTTATCCTTACTCATCTACCTCATATTTTTAACTTTTCCCTAACAATTGTGTAAACAATCATCATTTTTGGAAGTGTATAACAAGATCTTAAACACGCGCACAAGAAGACATGAGCACTGATGTTCATCAACGTATTACTTATGGTGACAAAAGAAATTGAGGGCAGTCATCTTGGGCAATACTGAGGGAGTCATTAGAGACAACTGCTGTTTCTAGAGGGGTTTTTTTAGTTACTGTTACTGCACAGTGAGCCAGACCAAAATTTGGTGCCATAAAACAGACATTTTGTTAAGTTCACGGCCTCTGTGGTCAGGATGCACTGGGGGATGTCTGGAGCCTCAGCCAGAAGTTCTCTGACATGGGGTGGTTCTTGGGATAGGTGCTGACGGCTAGAATCATCAGCAGGCGTCTTCACTCGCATGTCTGTCCAAGGGGACTGTCAGCCGGAGCTCTACCATGTGGTTTGGGCTTCTTAAAACGGTGGTGGCCTCACCGTGGTCAGACTTACCATTCCAGAGGTGAGTCTCCTAGGACACTCACCCAGCAGCTGTGACCTCACACCTCAGAATAAAAATCAAAATCCTAACAAGGTCCTACACTGCCCTACAAGTTGTGTATGTGATGATTCAGGATGGATAGAAGGGGACAAAGGCGGGAACAGGAATGTCACTATTAAAAAAGGCCCCTGAAAATCAGATGAAACATACAAGATCAGTTTACGAAAGCGGTGCGATCTCAATGATTATTCTTTGTCTAAGACTGTCCCGAGAATTTCAGGACTTCCAGCCTCTCTGGTCCTGACCTGTACAAGCCATTTGTGCCCCCATCCATGGAGACGACCACAACGCTCACACGTTTTCAAAATACCCCTGTAAGGTGCAGTTTCATCAGGAAAAGAGGGGGAAAAATCTTTTAATTTTAGTAATTAGGATTTGGTGCCGCAGTGATGCGTATTTATCACAAGAGTTACCTGGCAGGCAAGGGCCCCCGCCGGCCCCATGGTGTAATGGTTAGCACTCTGGACTTTGAATCCAGCGATCCGAGTTCAAATCTCGGTGGGACCTTGAAGACTTTCCTTTGCAAATTTTTTCCATTTTTCTTTCTGATATCTCCTTTCTTAAAACTAGCATTTCCGCCCCCCTGTAATCCAGCCAATGCGGCAGCCAGAAGGAGCAATAATATTATCGGAAGTCTGAGCCCAAGTGCTGGAGCAAGACCAGGGGCGGAGAGCCGAGCACGCAGAAGCGGCCGCCAATCCTGAGCTGGGCCCGAATCCGGGCGGGGGTCGGGGCGGGAGAGGGTGTGGGGGGGAGGGCGTGGCTCCGACCTCAGCCCTCCGCTTGGCGCCCAGAGAGGAATTTGTGTGTGCACAGCGGAGGCCTTGCGCGTTAGAAAGAACGGCCCCAGTCCTGCGGTCTGCGGCGCTCACTCCGGGCCCCGCAGGCCCTGCCGCTGTCAGCTCTGGGGTGCGCGTCGTCTGTAACTGCCCTGCGCTCAGCCGAGTCGTGCCCCGAGGCCCCGCTCTCGCAGCTGCAGGCGGCCGCCCCTGGGGTCGCCGCGGGGAACGCTCATGCTGCACAAGCCTTGCGGCTTTAAGGGGCGGCTTTCTCCGTCGCTGGCTGCTGCCCTAACCTGCCCACACGTCCAGCCTCATTCTCACCGTTCCTGCCGCTCACGTACCCCCGCCCCCACGACCTTCTAGTCACTAGCCAGGGTGAACTTATTTCTATTTTCTCATTTCCCCCCTTTCTTCTCATTTTCTGTCTGCGGAGTGGTTTTGCCCTCCTCTCTCCCCTCGTGCGAGGAGGTCCAATTCTCTACCCATTCTTCCAATATTAACTTAGACCTTTCAGCCCTTCTCCCTGAGGCCATCCTTGGCCCCCTTTACCTGGGCTTAAGTGCCTCCTCTGCGTTTCCTCAGGACCCTAAAACCCCTTCTCATACCTGTCCCAACGGCTTGTTTAGTAGGCCCTCCCTCCTGTTCAAGACAGCGCGTCCTCCTGCGGGAAGGATCCGTCCTGGGGCCTGTTCCGCTTTCCCTTCTCAGTCCCACGCCCCTGGCCCGCGGCCGGAGTTGACAAACGCTTGCTGGGTGCAGAGCCTTTCACCTAATCGGGTTTGATCGTCCCGGAAGCCAGAAGAGCTCTTTCCGTGCTTGGTTCCAAAACGTTCTGCTCTGCGTCTTTCCAGATTTCTTCTGACTGCTTCTCCTTCGATGACCCCAAGTGCACGTCCGCGCTAAGAACAAGCTCTGCCCAAGACTGGAGCACAAGTTTCCTTGGAGATGGATGTCAACCATGACTTTCTTTTTTTTTTTTTTTTAAGATTTATTTATGTATTTATTTGAGAAGGAGAGCGAGCAAGCGGGGGACAGGGGGGAGCGGTGGAGGAGCAGAGGGGAAGCAGACTCCCTGCTGAATGAGGAGCCCAGACCACGGGCTCAGTCCCCTGACAAGAAGTTCATGACCTGATCCAAAACCAAGAGTCCGAGGCCCCATTCATGACTTGTCTTAATGAGGCCATTCAGTAGCTAAAGGGGGGGGGGGGACCACTGCATTTTGCATGTTTGGGGTGAGAATTCACCTCTCACTGCATACCTGCCCAGTCATCCTGAAGTCTGCATGTGCCCAGTTTTGATTACCTGTTGGTTGTAAGGAGCCCAGTGCCTGTCGGGGGCCTAGACTCTGGAAAGCACTAATTGCACGTTTGTGATTAAGTTGAAGCTTTTTGAGTGCTGCCCAGGAAACAAGGTTTTGGGCTGAAGGTGTCTCTATTTCCTCTCTGAGGGCTCAGGAAGGAGACACTGGCTTCTGAACTGTGCACGTACTGGGCTCCTACTCGTGCGGCCCTTGGCTTCCATCGCAGCCCACTGAGGGGGAGGAGACGGCAGGTGGCCCAGGAGCAGCACAGCTATGCTGTCTGCTAAACCGAGAGCCGCTGCTGCTCAAGTCAGGGGCACCTTCTGAACCCCGCAGGGTCAAGGCCATTGGACCTGTTTTTCCCTTTGGCCTAGGAAAAATGTGATCAAACGAGTGTTCATCTGCCTAGTTTTGTCAAGGAATGAGAAGATTTCTCAGTGCAGGTTTAAAAGTATTTCCTTTGTGAGGACCTTTTCCTTATCTCTGCGGGTTCTGAGGGTGGGGACTCACCTGTGGAGGACTTTTGCCGTCTCTCCTGAGGATCTCCTACCACCTCCGTGCAAACAACGAACCGACCTCGACCATCCTCCACCTGCTCTAGCTTGAGGAAATTTCCCAGCCCAGCTTTCCAGAAAAGACCCAGTTGTCCCGTAAGAGCCACACTGCAGAACTCGCTTTGCAAGGGAATCCCGCAAGAAGCCCGGTGTTCACTGGGAGAGTTGCGTGTTGTGGGGTTGGGGTGCCCCTGTTTGGGGTGCTGGGGGCTCTTTGGTTTCGCTTCGCTTTGCTGAGCGTTACCGCCCCTCCACCAGAGGGCGCGCTGCCCTCGAAGCGCGGCTCCTCGAAGCCCTGCAACCCGGCGGGGCAGCCCCCACCCCGCGCACGCCGGAAACGGCCTTTCCACCCGGCGGTCCCGCAGCCGCGGCCCCGAGTCCCGGGAGGCGCCTGGAGAACCCGCACAGCTGAGGAATGGCCGCGGCCCTCGCTCCTCCGCCGAGCGCCGTCGCGCCCCGAGCGGGCGGCTGGCCCCCGCGTAGCCCCCTCAGGAGCCAGGTCAGGACGCCGCTCCGCTTTCTACCGGACGTGTGTCCCCCCCCCCCACACACACACACACAAGCGCGCGCATTCTCCGAGGCCGCGTGGGTCAGAGGGCGCCGACGCGGGTGCGGGCAACGCGCGCGGCAGGTGGCGCAGAGCCTTCGCGTGAGTTCGGGGGACCTCCCCTGCGCCGCTTTCCGTCCGGGAGGAGGACGCGAGGGCGCGGGGCTGGTGCGGGAGCGCTCCTGAGGGCCCCCACCCCGACCCGAGGTGCCCCAGGGCCGCGGGGACCCTCCTCCAGCCTCGTCCCCGGCCCCCCTCACAGGTGCCCCAGCGACCCTCCTGGTCCCCAGCCCCCCTCACGGGTGCCCCAGCGACCCTCCTGGTCCCCAGCGCCGCCTACAGGTGCGGGAGGAGGGTCGCTGTGCCAGGGGCTTTGGTGAGACCCGCAGGGCGTCCGCAGGCTCCGGCTTCCTCCTCAGTTAGGACGGTTGTTAGCGGAGGGAACAGAATCGAGAAAGCAGAGTGGGGCCCTCAGGTGTCTCCCCAGTAAAGTAGCGACAGTAGTCCCACCTCAGGGTGCCCTGAGCCTGAGGGCGGATAACACTACGAAACACCTGTCACAGAGCCCGCGCCTCCGGGAGGGCTCGGGCTCCGTCACGGCCTCACCTGCTTCAGCGGAGAAGCGGGGGCCCGGCACCCAGTTCCCGAACCGCGGGGAGGAAATTCTGGGGTGAGGGGAGGATTCCTGGCGTCTGACGTCAGCGTTGCTCAGTAAGACTCTGGTGTCGAAGGTGTGCAACAGGTAACCGTCCCATCATCCCAGAGGAGGAAAAGCGTAGCGCGCTGGTATGGACCTTTTAGGCAGGAAGGTCAGGGCACCTGGGAGAGGAAGAACTGTCATCTAAGAGTTAGAAAGCGCTGCCAGCAGGTGGGCCCCATGGTGTAATGGTCAGCACTCTGGACTCTGAATCCAGCGATCCGAGTTCAAATCTCGGTGGGACCTCAGGGTGAATCTTTTAATTCCATTCCTAGCTCCTTTCTGTAAACTACTGATCATTTTACTACCTTTACCAAAACCTTTCCATTCCAGCCCTAGAAATTGTCATCCACAGACACCTGACCTAAATGGCGGGGGGAAGGGGGCCGGGGGCGGAATCCCATCCCTTTCATTAAGTTCCAATACAGTTTTCTTTTTCATATACTGTATACTTATGACAAATTATATATTTACTTTTTATTGATTGCATACTGTTAAATTGAAAGACAACTCAAACTGGAAGAAAAACACTTAAAATAGAAAGACTTAGAAACACTTGAAATAACTAAAAATCATATCTCAATTTTTATGTTTTTCTGTTTTAGACTAGTATGATAGGGTAATTAATCACAGCCTTTAAGCATAAAAATGCAATATCTTGGGATATAATTCTGTGACACTTATAGAATAGAAATACTTTTAAAAGAGAAAGAATTCATGAATTTTTTAAAACATTTTTTAAACTGCCATATTTTTTTAAAATTGAGGTTTAATTAATATATAACACTAGTTTTGGGTGTACCATATAATGATTTGATATTTATATATATTGTGAAGTGATCACTGCAATAAATCTAATTAACGTCCAATACTGTACATAGTTACATTTTTTTTTTTTTTTTTTTACTTGAGAACTTTTCAGATCTCCTCTCTTAGCAACTTTCAAATACGCAATACAGTGTTATCTGTGACAGTCACCGTGATGTGCATTACCTCCCAGGACTGATTTCTCTTGTAACGGGAAGTTTGTACCTATTGACCCTGTTCCTCCGTTTTGCCACCTTCTGCCTCTGTAGCCACCAGTTGGTTCTCTGTATCTATTAGTTTTTTGTTTGTTTTTGTTTTAGATTCCCCATACAAATGAGGTCATATGGTATTGGTGTCTCTCTGTCCTACTTATTTCACCAAGTATGTTTTTAGAGAATGCTAGTGCATATCAAATTGTTAGAGCTTTTAGTTTCCAATGGCCAAAATCCAATCATTGATTGGACTCTTTCTTCATGTCCACATTTTACCATATACTAGCAGATACATTCTTCAGAGTGACTTAAATTTATGAGGAAACCTTTTAGAAGACCGCTGGAAAGCAATATGTGAGAACACAAAAATGCTGTGGAAATTCATAAAGACTCCAAGGAATTAAAATTGCTTGAAGACACTGTTCTTGGTTAAAACAATGAAGTGATGGGCCAAAGCAGCCCCCTCCATCACCTCCATCAGACTGATTCATTTCTAATTTTCAGGCGGATTTTTTCCTTTTGTTTGTGTACGTTTGATTTAAGGTGGTTTGATTTAGGACGGTTTATTATGATTTTGTAAGCTTTCATTGAAGAGTATTTATATTAAGCCTCGTTGCTCAAACATGCAACAGTTTCCAGTAAGTTTTCTCTGAGTTCTCTTATTAATTGCAACTATGCGTTTGGTTAGCTCATATTTTGTATTGAAATCATGAATCTATCTGGAATTGGATTTTTTACGTGGTTGAGAGGTAAACGTCCACCTTTGTTTTCCGCCATAGGCAAGTTAGTTGCGCCATCAGAATTTATTTTAAAGTCACCTTTACCTGCTGACTTGAAATACTAACTTTGCCATATGTTAACTGCCATCTATCCTTGTATCCATTTTTTAATTTATCTATTTCCCCCATGTATACTTCTGACAATGCTAAAATTTTCTGATTAGATTCTCTTTTAATGCATTTTAATTCCCTTGCAGCATTCTTCCCCTTAGAGTATTTGAAATTTTCGGGTACAGGGGAATAAGAAGATAAAAGGGGGAGGCTGGCGATTCTGATAATGTTTCATTTTGTGATTTCCAGCTTCTGGTAAAGAACTGAGGACAAGTAAGGCTGCTGGCGAGCATACGTATGAACTAGTTAGTCTGGAGGAGAGACTGGGGGGCTGGATTCCAGTGCTTTCAATCTCTGTTTAGCTTCCTGGGTGAACCTGGCAGGCTTTGAAGGATCCATAGGTCATAAAAGGGCTTCAGCATTTGTTTGATATTTGGAATATGATACAGCTCATAGTCTGCACAAATCAAGCCAAGGGCTCCATCTCTGAGGGACATCTTTTGATTTTCGTGATCCACACCTCAAGGGCCGTCTGTGACCCTCCTATGTCTCTCTCTTCCATGATTTCCTATTCCTTCTCTATTTCTACCACGAGCCTCGATTTTTTTCCTTATTCTCTTCCCTGCCTACCCGTGAAGTAAGCCGAAGTATTGTGTCTGTGTGCTTTCTGAGCTGCAGGGAAGAACTGCTTTTCAGGCTTGAAACTGTCCCAAGCACGGTAACAGCACCACGTTTCTCTGCAGCAGTCCCCACTAGAGACTTGTGGACTGGGTGGCAGTTTCAAATCCTGGAATCGCCCTGAGGTTTTTATAATATGCATGAATCAAAGCAGGTGCTCTGTGTGGGAAAACTGAGAAGCTTCCTTCTAAGCCAGGTACATCTGACCTCAGGAATGACACGGCTGGAGAATGGTGAGCACCTTCAGTGTGAATCCTCGCTTCCGGTGGCTGAGCTCCGGGAATGTTCCATCCACTTCCACAGTGACTCCTTCAAAGTATGGGGCCTCTGCGGCTCGCAGCTGAGTGTATGTCACGAAGTCAGGAAGGATGAGTGTGGTTCCTTCTCTTTAAGCCAACGGCTGAGAGTAGCATGGACTGGAAGCTCATTCTCCCGATGAATGCAGTCGTTACCATGCAGACAGTGCTCCAGGTCTCCCCTTTCTGTGCCTTCTCAGAGCCTTCTACTTTGGGTCGGTGAAGAAAGACCTCGAAGACATCTGGGAACAGACAGAGCAGATTTGGGACCAAAGGTGAAAGTGAGCCATGGGGTTCTGGGGAGGGTCAAGTCAGGGTAAATGCCAGGTCCTGCTCCGGGCATGAGTTTATGAACTCCCATGCTGACCCAGGCCAGTGCTGGGCAGTGGGGACTCTGCGGAGAACAAGGCCTCGGGACTGGTCCCCACGTGGGAAGCTTGCAGGCAGGGAACGAATGCAAAGGAGTGACAGCAGAGTGGGGAGCTAAAGAGTCCGGTGGGCCAAAATGAAGATGAGCACCCTGAGAAGGAAAGAATTTGACCATCGCTGGCACTTGGAAGACCCACGTGCAGTGGCACGTTGGTTGGGGCAGCATCACCCAAGTGTAAAGGCGTCTCAGAGAATTCTCTCCTTGTTTACCAGTCTGCGCTCCATATTCTATTTTAAGCAAGAGTCCTCCCTTTTCTCCATTAATTAAATATCACTCATCAATGTGAATTCATGGAATTTCCCCCCCTCCAATGGTTTATGCTTCATTATTGCCCTTAACTATACTGGAGTTGAAATTTACCCATAGTTAGCCAGGGGGAACCCCTTCAAGCTGGCTTCTGTGTCCTTGGAACATACCACCGTCATGTGTGTAAGCTTTCTTGTACTTTCTTACTTTCTGGCATGACCAACCATTGCAGACTTGACTCCCATCTACCCTGCCCCCCACCCCCTGAAGTCAGGTGTTTCCCAGAGATGCCTGGGTATCTTTCAGTAGGGAAAAGGATTAGAGACCAGCATTTGGGAGGTCAGTGTACTAATTGCTTCTATGATGTCTGCTTCTTAGTCCTTTTAATGGAAAGATCTAGGAAATGCATGTGGATTCCTGTGCACATATATATACATATATTCCTATATTCTTACATGCATATATGTGCAGATACACATATGTACATATTTTAGGAATCATGAGCTCACACCGATACCTCCAACTCCAATCTGTCTCTGCAGTATTCTTTCTTGCATTCCCTCATTCCCTATTTGTATATGTCCCTCCTTCCACACTGCGACCCCTGGCTCCAGCCCGTGGAGCGCTGACTCACGTGCTTCTTGTGTACCTACCGTAGTTTCAGAGTGCCTGTGGCCTTCCACTACCAAAAACCCTCTACTAAAGAGAGTTGAAGAGTTGTTTGCAGTTCCCCCCGACCTCCCACCCCCTGGCTAAGAGTAAAGGTGTGCCCTCGGGAAGCATGCTCACAAATTATGTTCTTTTCCCTTCCATATCTTTATGATGATGGAATAGAATTCAGTTCATTTGCTTTCAGCTTTGTTTTTCTTTCCTTCACTTCCCATCCTTGCTGGTTTAATACTAATTTTTGAAAACGTAGAGCATTCACATGCTGTCAAGGGGTAAAGGTTTGCCAAGAAGTGTACTCAGAGAAACTCTCCCCACACTCAATCTCCCCCACTACCCTCTAAGAAAAACAGCTTCACTGGTTATCTGTGAACAATACTGTATGTGTAGGTTTTCCTAACTCCCCTTCTTTCTTAAAAAAGGGTAGCATAGTGTAATGTTCATCGGTACTTTTTCCCTCCCACTTAACAATATCTCCTGGAAATCAGTCTATGTCATTTTTGTAGCTGCATAGTGCTTCTCTTTGAGTCCATATGTCACTGTTTCTTCAACCAATCTCCTCTGCCTGGACATTGAAAGTTAGTTAAAATGCTTTTAAGGGGTAAGCAAGCAAAACAAATTGAAGATGGTTGGTCTTGCCAAACAGGAATCTTCACCCCTAAACTGAGGAACAAAACGGGTCTACTGCGTACACATTTGTATTAATATTTTTGTTTTTGATATCTTGCTCTGTGAATTCCCATTGTTTAGTAGAGTTTATATTTTCCTGCCACACTCTAGGCACTCATTAAAAGTATTTCAATTAGTAATTTTCTCTCAGTTTCTTCTGCAAATATATCAGAAAGACTACTATTTTTCTTCCTTGTTTGTCCATGGCATTTGATGCACAAGATGTTTCAGCTTCATGTATTCCAATGTTTTCTACCATTTCACATTTAACTTCTTTGCTTCTTGTTTTTCTCATAACATTCCCAAGAATCCAGTGTCTGTGGGTATGGACAAGGAGAGGCTATAAAAGACATCTTCCCAGGGACTGCACATAAATTGCTTTAGAGAAGAATTTGCAGCCCATTGCCATCAACTTGAAATGGATGTAATAAAATCATGCATAGACAGAGACAAAAGAATGAAAGAAGCAGAAAACTCCCCCACCCCCAAGTAAAAAAAGGCAATATAGATTTACGGTAACCAACGGTCTTGGGCAGAAGTAATGTTTTTCCTTTAAGTGTAAGAAAATGTGCACGGAAATGTAAAGTCAGGTCCCACCTGAAAGTAGATTCTGTTCCCTGGAAGGTGGGTTTACCTGTTGGGAGCAAAATTCTCTCTTCTAGAGCTAAGATCTGCCTCTACTTTGAAATGAGCAAGAAAGGAATTATGCAATCATTTGGAGAGAAGGGAGGAAAATACCGCATTTCTAGAAATCCGATGTAATGTCAGAGGTGAATTTTAGTAAGTAAGGGGCATGCACTTACTTTCTAAGGCCCTCTCCCTCCAGGCACGAGGGATCAAAAGAAAAGTTAGCAGAGGATGGTTTCGATCCATCGACCTCTGGGTTATGGGCCCAGCACGCTTCCGCTGCGCCACTCTGCTCTGTAGTGAGGGAGCTTGCTCTTTTTATTTATCATGGAAACGATCAGCCCCCTTACCAGCCTGTTTTACACTCCCTTGTTTCTCCCTCTCCTGCCCCCCGGCTCCCGCCTGGCCTCTGCAGGACCACCTCCTCCAGGAAGCCAGCTTCGCCTCGGGGAGCTGCTCTGGGCCCAGCCCACGGGGGTAGGCGCGCAGAAGCCCGGCTTCCCCCGGGGCTTTTGCGGTTTCTGCCTCTGCCTTGGGCTTAGAGTCAAGGCTGAGCCCGCGGCTGGCGCCCTCCAGCCCCTGGCACTCGTGGCCCCTGCACAGCCTTCCTCTGCCCAGTCTCCAGCTCCTGCACCTGCTTTTTCAGGTGACTTCACGGAGGACTTGTGGACCAGCCCCAGGACACATAGGGTGTCCGTTACTGTTACTCCAGTAGGGGAGGGAAAATCATGTTCTCTCTACCCTTGGAAGCCCTTGGCTGGGAACTCTGTAACAAGAGAGCAGCAAAAGAAAAGCACACGTTTATTAACATGTGTACCCCCTGCGTGCCTGGGAGAGACACAGGGGGAAAGGAGCTCCTCCCAGAGGTGGCCTGGAAGGACTCCAGTACCACCATCTGCTAAGGACAAAAGAGAGAAACGTGTGAGAGAGGCCAGTACGGGGAGGTGACCAGGACAAGCACAGGACGCAAGGGGAGGTGTGTCACACAGATTCGAATTTGTGCCTTCTCCATCAGAAGGGTCTAGAGCTTTCCTGGGGATTAACTTTTGTCTTGCCCCGTGGAGAGGGGAGGATGGGCCCCTTTGTAAACTTCTGTCCCGTGTTGAGGCCCATGGGGGTAGGAGGGAGGGCAGAGAGATTTTTTTGCATCTGGTTCTTCTCTGGTGCCTTTAGCTCAAAATAATCCTCATGCCAAAGTGGCAGATTTGGGGGTGGCCTAATTCTGCCACCCTTCGCTCCAGCCATTCTTTTCGAGTTTTTTCCTTCTTGAAGAAACAGGCTGACAGCCTGAGGTTAGGAAGACATTGCAGAACAGGAGAAAGATGAAGGATTCCCGTACACAAGATGGATCCCCAGCAAAACAGATCCAGGCCCCCCTCGGAGGTGACCTGTGACCACCAGACTTGGGGGCCTGGCACTTACTGTCTAGGGGCGAGACTCAGCAGCTTACCTTGTTCCCCAGCCTCTGCTCCCCGAGGCCCACATGGTCCCTACAGCTCTCCCTGGGACCTGGATACCATCTCCTTCCTGTGCTCCTTCTGCGGTGTTCTTCCATAGTCCCTGCGACTTCATCATCTGCCTTCTCTGTGAAGTACTTCTTTTTCACCTTTCTTGCAAGGCCCATCTATGACAATGTATTCCTTCTACTCTGGCTCCTCTGACCAAGTCTCTTTTTTCTGCACTTTGAAGGTTAGCTTCACTGTAACAGAATTCCACACTGGTAGTTGTTTCTCTCAACCCTTCAAATACTTTACTCCACTCTTCATGCTTGCGTGGTTCCTGAGAAGTCAGCCCTAACTCTCATCCTTGCTCCCATCCAGACAAGGTGTTCCGCCTTCTTCATCGAACCCACATAAAAGCCCTAGGCTTTAGCCCTGTGCTCCAGTCTTCCTCCCTTAGGAAGCTCCACGCCCTGTAAAACGTACACAAATGTGTGTGCATTCCTCCTGTTCATCTGTCTCTGTGGGTCTAATCTCCAGGCCCAACCAGGGACCCTAAGAGGGGAAAGAAAAACATTCTCTCCCCTGAAAGCTTGGTACATTAATCATAGCCCTTGGTACAACAATCATAGTTGTTTCACATTCCTGGTCTGATGACTCCAAAAATTTCCCCTACGGATCTAATTCTCAGGCTTTCTCTGTCTCTAAATATTGTGTTTTTGTCTTTTAGCCTGACTTGTCATTTTTTTGAAAGCCAAACACGAGCGCTGGTGAAAGGAACTGAGGTCAGAAGGCGTGCAGTGTGGGCTGTTAGGCTTACCTGGCTAGAAGGGATGCCGTGTTCAGTTTGCTAAAGTCTCTCTGCTGCCCTGTCTTGTCCTCACCTGTGCGGTTTGGCTTTTCCTAGAGACGTCTTAAGTAAGGTCTGCGAGGTGCAGTTCTTTCCGTAGTCATTCAAGGAGTGAGGGGACGGAGGGGAAGCGCTCTGTGCCTAGGGCTCAGTGGGTCAGTGAACCTGAGCCTCCTGCTGTGACCTTTGGGACAGTCACAAGCGCTGCTCAGTTTTTGCTGCCTGCCCCTCTTGGGGTGAGTACAGAAGGCTAGAGGGGGCTGGGAGCTGGGTGTCCACCCCCTGCCAGGTCTGTTAGGCTCTGGTGGACAGTTTCCCCTGCGCAAAGGCCTTGTAAGGGAGAACTGAAGGCTTTCAGGCTATTTTTAAATGGTCACTGTTGCCCTCCCCCGGGGCAAGCGTGAGGAGATTTTGTTCTCCAGTCTTCACTGGGAGAACCTGGTAGGACTCCCAGAGGTAAACTCACAAACGTGTGGGGACCTCCCTAAGACAGGGCCACCACCAGTTTTTGACTTCATGCTTGTCCACAGGGAGCCTCCAGCAACTCGTTGTTGAAGTGACCGTGGTATTGGCTCCAGAGAGCCCTGGTGCTCGGCAGCCGCCTGTCTCTCAATTTGGGACGCAGCGGTTTGCCCTGTTGACCTCAGTTCTTTGATGGATCTAAGAAAAGTTGTTAGTTTTCAGTTTGTTTAGCTTTTTTCTCATTATGAGGACAGGAGTGACAGCTTCTAAACAGTTTATATGCAGAATGGGAAACAAGAAGTCATCCAATTGGCCTTAAAATACTTCTGTTTTATCAAAGATACATGCGTGGCTAGGGTGGTTCTCGGCCATTCTTACCTCCAAATTAATGACCCTTGGCAACACTATGGAATGAATTAACTAAATGAAAGAATTACCATGAGACCCTCAGTGGTTTCTGAGCAATATGCATCTGCCCGTCTATATTGTTTAGTAATAAAAATTTAATTTATGATTTCTGGATTCAGTAAGTTCTCCGGAGAAAGGGCATGGGGGGTGAGGGGTGTTGATGGTCGAGACTGGTCAAGTAATTAGATTGTGCCTACGAGACCAGCTCACTGTAAGACTCCTTCACCAGGAGCAGACTTTGAGCCTCCTGGGAATGATGCAGGCAGGATGGGTCTGAGGACCCAGACACAGGTCCCACAGGACCAGCCAAGAGGGTCCTTGGCTTCATGCAGGATAGAAATCAAGCATGAGCCACAGAAAGTGAAAACACAACTGAAGACACAGGGCGAGCATCAGAGCCATACTCAGGGCAGAGACACTGCAATTATGAGACCCAGAATTTAAAACAACTATGGTAAATATGCTAAGAGTGCTCATGGGTAAAGTAGACAACATGCAAGAACATGGGCAATATAAGCAGAGAGAGGGAAATTCTATGAAAGGACCAAAAGCACTGTAACAGAAATGAAGAACATCTCTGATGGGCTTATTAGCACACTGGGCATGGCTGAGCGAAGAATCTCTGAGCATGAGAATATCTTAGTAGAAACATCTAAAACTGAAAAGCAAAGAAAAAAAAAAAAAGACCAAAGAAAAGAGAACAGAATATCCGAGAACAACAATAAGTTGGAAAGGCATTACATAGGCATAATGGAAAAGAAAAGATATTTGAACAGAAAAGAACAGAAAAAATATTTGAAACAATAATGACTGAAAAATTTCCCAGATTAATGTCAGACACCAAATTACAGATCCAGGAAGCCCAGAGAGCACCAGCCAGAATAAATACCAAAAAGATTATACCCAGATGTATCACTTTCAAACTACAGAAAAACAAAGATAAAGAAAAAAATCCCTGAGAGCTGCTAGAGCAAAAAAAATTACCTACAGAGAAACAAAGATAAAGCTTCTCAGATACCATGCAAGCAAGAAAAGTGAAGTGAAATATTTAGTGTTGAGAGAAAAACCCACCAATCTAGACATCTGCTTCCTATGAAATTATCCCTAAAAAGTGAAGAAGAAAGAAAGATTTTCCCAGACACAATATTGAGAGAATTTGCTGCCAGTGGATCTGTCTTGCAAGAAATGTTAAAAGAAGTTCTTTAGAAGAAGGAAATGATAAAAGATCAGAAACTTGGATCTATGTGAGAAAGACCATCAGAGAAGGAATAAGTGAAGGCAAAATAAAAATTTTTGTATTTCTTATTCTAAATTGATCTGACTGATAACAGGTGGTTCAGAATAATAATCCCAACAACATATTTGATTATGTATGTATATGTGTGTATGTATACATAAATTTGCTTATGTATCAGTAAAACAAATGGCAACAATGATACAGGGAACAGGCGGAAGGAATTGGGATCATTTTGCTATTATAAGGTACTCACACTGTCTGTGAAGTGACACAGTGTTATTCGAAAGTGGGCTTGGGTTAGTTCTAAATATATATTGCAAACTCTAGGGCCACCACTAAAAAAAGCAAAAAAAAAAAAAAAAGTACAGCTGATATGCTAAGAAAGGAGAGAAAGTGAAATAATATAAAATGCTCAGTTAAAGCCACAAAAGACAGAAAAAGAGTAGACAAAGACAAAAACAGGAACGAAAAGCGAAGGCAACAAATAGAAAATTGTAACAACTATGGAAAATATTAACCCAATTCTATCAGAAATCAGTTTAAATGTCAATGGTCTAATGCACCAATTAAAAGACAGAGATTGTCAGAAGGGACTAGGAAATAAGACTAAAGTATATGTTGTCTACAAAAAATCCACTTTAAACATAAAGACTCATAGACTGAAGGTCAATGAATGGAGAAAGGCCTACCATGCTAACACTAGTAAAAAGAAAGCAGAAGTAACTATATTAATTTCAGACAGAGCAGACTTCAGAACAAGGAAAATTATCAGGGATAGAAAAGAACATTACAGAATGATAAGGGGTTCAATTTTCCCTTGATGAAATCAACATCTCCAGACAGCTTATCCAACAACAGCAGAACACACATTCTTAAACTCACATGGAGCATTCACCAAGATAGACCACTTTCTGGGCCATAAGACACACCTTAACACATTTAAAAGAATTGAAATCATACATGTCTGCTCTCAGACCACAATGGAATTAAAGTAGCAATCAATAACAGAGAGATGGCAGGAAAATCCCCAAATACCTGGAGACTAAACTACACACTTCTAAATAACACATGGATCAAAGAAAAATTCTCAGAAGAAATTTTAAAATATTTCAAATTAAAGGACAATAAAACTATAACTTACCAAATTTTTTTGGATACAGTGGAAGAAATGCTTATAGGGAAATTTCTAGCATTGAATGCATATATTTGAAAAGAAAGATCTGAAACGAATCATCTAAGCTTCCATCCTAGGGAAGTAGAAAAAGAAAACCTAATTATCCAAAATAAGCAGAAAAAGAAAAGAGCAGAAATTAGAAACAGGAAATCAATGAAACCAAAAGCTGATTCCTAGAAAAGATCAATAAAATCAATGAAATCAATCAGCCTCTCACCAGGCTAACTAAGAAAAAAGGGAAAGGGCACAAATTAGTGATATCAGAATTGAAAGAGGGGACATCACTACATATCCTACTCATTTTAAAAGGATAATAAAGGACTATCACAAACAACCTTTATGCCTACAGTTTGGATAACCTAGATGAAATGGACCAATTGAAATTGTGAAGACAAGATTTGCCAAAACTCACACAAGAAGGAAGAAATAATCTGAATAAGCCTATATGTATTTTAAAAATTGAATCAATAATTAATAACATTCCAAAACAGAAATTTCAGGCCCAGATAAGCTCATGGTGAATTCTGCCAAACATTATACCAATTCTCTATGATTTCTTTCAAAAGACAGCAGAGGGAGTATTTCAAAAATTCTGTGAGGCCAGCTTTACCCTAATACCAGGATCAAAGACATTACAGGAAAAGACGACCACAGACCATCATCTCTTATGAACCCAGATGCAAAAATCCTCAGCAAAATAATAGCAAATTTATTCCAACGGCATATGAAAAGATATCCCACGACAGAGTGGGATTTCCTCCAGGTGTGCAAGGCTGGTTCAACATTCAAAACCACTTAACGGAATCCATCACAACGGCAGGCTAAGCGAGAAAAAGTACATGATCAGATCAAAAGAGGTAGAAAAAGCATTCAACAAAATCCAACTTCCTCCCATAAGAACTCAGTAAATGTACCTTGTACTCAGTTTTGCTGTGAACCTGAAACAGCTTTTTACAAACTCTATTAAAAAATAATAAATACATATGTTAGAAAAGAAAAATGGTTTCTGTTTGCGGAATTTTATAAAAGGAAGTGAAGTCCTGCATTTCAAGCGAGGCGGGGAGTAGACGGAGAGCCCTGCCCGGGAGGGAGCTGCGCGGAGACAAGAGCAGCCACCAGGCGTCGGAGCGAGCAGGCAGAGCCCTCAGGGTTTGGCAATCATTCCCATGCTGGGTGAGCGGGTGGAGAGGCATTCCGAGGGGTGCGCGAGTACGGCGCAAGCTTGTCAGCGCCGAGATGTTCGAGATTATTCTGATGCTCGTCCTGGTTCTCGCAGAAGGCTCATAGACCTTAAATACTTAAAGCTACCTGGGAGTTGGGTATCTCCTCACCTCGGCGTGCTGCTTGATTTTTAGATCAGGTTTAAAATGCAGCTGCGGACAGTGACTCCGTAACGGACCTGAGCAGAGAGAAGACCCCAGGGTTTTGGGAACCAGCGCGGGGGAAGGCAGGAAGCGTAGGAGAGAGCTGCGAGTGCAGCCCTACGCACAGAGGGGTTTCCGTAGTGTAGTGGTTATCACGTTCGCCTCACACGCGAAAGGTCCCCGGTTCGAAACCGGGCGGAAACACGCTTGCTCTGTTGAGGGTAATTTTTCTTTCTCCTTCACAATTAGACCGCGCGTTTCATGGACACCTCTGACCCTTTCCGACCCAGCGTCCTATATCAAACCTAGCGATGGTATCCGGCGCACGGCTGCGCTGTGTGGAGCACAGCCCAAGTTAAGACAGTCACCGGGATGCGCCCGGACGGGGTGCCTGTGTACCCTGTCGCCAAGGCCAGGTGGCGTTTAATGGGACCTGGAACGAGGAGTTGTTTGAGAAAAGAACATGAGCCAGAAAAATATTGTTGGAGAGAAAACGCTTCAACCAAGTTTTTTTCACAGTTTTTGTTTGTGCAGTGTAACATTCCCACGTCAGTACCTTCAAGCTCTCCTCTAAAAGTACTTGATATCGCGGACCGTCACTTGGGATTCCAGTCCACTTTTAGATGTCCTTTCAAACCCAGTCTTCGCGCAAAAAATCGCACTCCCAGAGAGGGCTGGCTTCGTGCTCTCAACCCGCGCATTCGCACCAGGCCAGACTCTTGATTTAATGTTCTGCGATGGCTGGTTGGGAAATCAAAGTAACTTTTAAACAAAAAGTCCTGCGTTCTCATTTTGCACTGGGAACATAAGTAATGTAACAAGTTCTCCCAAAAGCTCACAAAAGGAGCAAAAGCTCCCAAAACACACAAAAGGAGCGATCATCCGAGTTCAGCGTTCTTTACAAGGAGGAGCAAGAAGCTAAGAACAAGGCCACCGTCTGCTCGACAAGGAAAGTGCACATTACTAAGGGTGAGGGCATGACTTGTAGAATATACTTTAAGACACGCCGTGGAATATCAAAAGAAAAAGATCCACTAGAGCATATAAAATTTGATTCTAGGGTTTGATGGATTTTTCCAGCCTTTTACTTTCATCTGAGTTCTTCAGGTCTCGCTGGCCTCCCACCTCTTGTTATAGCTTTCTTGTTTTCCACTGTGTTTTGTTTCGGTTCATGTCATCACTAATCATTCTTAACTCTTTCAAGATTCCATCCAGTTGTTCTACTTTCCAAACATTCAGTGATGTCCTAGAATGCAGGATCATGGGAGAAGGAGGAATCGTTATCATAGCACTCAATTTATACAATATGCACATTTTATCTCTTTTTTTCTTATCTTCTTTTTGAATTATATTCAAAGCAGAATGTGAAGGGAGACTGAGTGTTTCTTAGGAAATGTGGAGTGTAGTAGCTACAAGTTTAAAATTAGGGAACTCTAGCTCGAGTCTAGTTCATAGCATAGACGTTGCTAATTCATAGTGACAAATTCTCTAACTCTTGTACAAAGTGCCTCAGGCAGGTTGACTGGTCCTCTGAGGCTTCAATCAGCTATAAATCCAAGTTTTCATAAAAGCACAAAGGGAAAAGGCCCCGCTGGGATTTGAACCCAGGATCTCCTGTTTACTAGACAGGCGCTTTAACCAGCTAAGCCACGGAGCCTTATCATCTAGGCATTGTTGTCACGTATTATTTTTAAAATTCCACACCTTTATCTGTGTTCTTATTTCAGCAATTTCTTTAGGATTTAGCAAGAAAGTGAACCTGGACCCCAGTCAGAACCAAAGAAGAACGCTTCCTCTGTGGAAAGAGAACCCTATTGAGAATCCAGTCTTGCGTGGTTCTGAGACCCATCACATCCCTCAGGACCAGCAGTGAGCCTGCCTGTCCAACTCTATGGGTGAGTGATATTAGGATTTTATCCATACGTCCCCCTAACTTTTGACCTCCAGTGATTCTGTCTCTTCTACATGCCCAAATACACTCCACCCTCCCAGTCTGATTCCTTTGTAACATCAAGGTGAAGTCCAGGATGGCATCATCTAAATCAGGTGAAGGCTCAGACGAAGTTCCTCGGGTGGGAAGTACAATCCTTCGTAACTTGAACATCTGTGGGCCTAGCAGTCAAATCACCGGTCTTCCCGGACAGGCACCGGAGGCAGAGGATAAGCTCTATACACACTCCCGTTCAAAGAGAACGAAAACAGGGGACACATGGGTCCACAGCAATTCTAGAAGCCAGTGGGCATGTGATGCCACTTGATTGGGACTCAGTCGTGCTGTCTGGGAATTGTCCTTCTGGACTCTTGGCTTCACCCTCTGAATCACCCGTCCTGTTCATACGACATTTCTCTGACTTACTGAGTCGTCTTCTTAGCCTACTTCCTTCCCATCACAGTCTGGAAGGTTCAGGGTCCTCTTTTCATTTTGTGCTGTCCTCTAGCCCTTTTAGCTCAAGCCGTCAGTGTTCAGCCACCGTGCTCTTGACACACCTGTGATGTCACGAACGTTGCTGTAGCATAGTCCTAATTTAGACTTGGAGTCGGCAAACGATGACCCACAGGCCATACCTGGCCAGCTACCTGTTTTTATAAAGTTTTATTGGAACACAGCAATACTTACTCGTTTCATATTATCTGTGACTGCTTTCCTGCTACAACGGCAGATGTGAGTCATTTTGACAGACGCTGTATGGTCCACAAAGCCTAAAATATTTACTGTCTGGCCCATTGAAAAAAAAGTTTTCCAACCTCTGTATTAAACAAAAACGGCATTCTCGAACCCAATGAAAATAAGCCCTTGTTTCCCTTGGCTTCCTAGGAAGCTGCTGGCGGGCCACACCCCTGAGATTTGCGGTTTCGTGGATGGGATACGTAGGGCATGTCCTGAGGATCCTTAGAAGCTTGTTGTTCTGCCTAGAGCTTGCCTTAACTCACTTGGGAGTGCCAAAAAAGATTTCACAGTCACACGTTTGGCTTCTGACAGTGCGCTGCACTTGGTGTTTGCCTGAAAGGCCTTTCTTCATTTTAGCATCGGTTTTCATCTGGAGCGGCTTGGGAATAAGAAACAGCTTTTCTTTCAAACCCTTGTGAGCTCCGGCTCATTTGTATTTAACAGTCCTTCCCTGAGCTTCGATTTCTCATCTCACATTTTACTATAAACAGCAAGAAAGGCTAAGCAAGCCGTCACCATCTGGACCGGAAATCTCTTTAGCTAAATTAGCCAGCTCAGAGTTTGTTGTCTACATCCCATAATACTGCCGGCAATCGTGTTTGTAAATTCTCTGCTGCTCCATTAACAACCCCTTTTCTTCCAAGTTCAGGTAACGTTTTCTTTGGGGTCCGTGTGCCCCACCTGTGGCTGACCTATAAACCTTGTTAGGGAGGGTCCAAACCTAAGGTTCTGCCTTTGTACAGACTCCCCCTGACGCCCCGTAAGGTCCGAGGTCCCTTCAGGACAGCTGCTGGGAGCTAATTCCGGTACTTGATATGCAGCTTACTTTTATCCAAGGGCTTTTCCTCCAGCCTTGCAGAGTTTTAACCCCACTGACATGAACCAGTATTCCACGGAAGGGGCCACAAAGCCCGTCTGCCAACACTGGGCTCTCTCTCTTTCTGTGTCTCTCTGGGCAGCTTTCTCCCCTCTGGCATTGTGTTCCAAATATGCTAACTGCATTGGCCTCCCTGAAATGTGATCTTTGTGCCCCCAGTTTAGCGACCCTGCCTGGCTGAGAAATCCTCCCGGCCTAGAGGCCTAGAAACTGCCTCTTAGGCAACAAGCTAAAACCTTTAGAAGACTCATCGCTTCTGTTCCCCTTCCGTCAGGGACCAAGGTCCTGCACTGACAGCAAGTGTCAGAAAACAGTTATTCACATATTTATGTCTAGCATCCTGGTTGTATCCAGGGGAAGCGTCATTCCTACAGCGGCTGAAACAGAAGGTGTCGTCTGTTTGCAGAGCTCTTTTGCGATAGCGTTAGAATTTTAAGTTCCATCCGTCTTGCTCCATGGTCACATTCTCTGTTATTATAGAATAAATGTGCATACTATTCTAAAGGATGCATTTACACTGCCTAATAATGAAAACCAAAGTTTCTCCCAATTTCACAAGACCACACCCAATGCTGTGACTAACTAACTTCCATGTGTCTTCCCTCATGGGTAGGATTTGAGGGGCAGCAAGGGCGGGGGAAGATTCAAAAGCAGGAGCAGAATAGCTCCATGCTAGAATGGGAACATCCTTTACTAGAGTAAGAAGTTCTCCAGGACATCCTCGATTTCAGACCCCACCCGCAGGACTTGAGGGTTCTTTAATTCCTAGTCCTACAATAATGGATTTTACTCAGCTTTTTACTTTGCCAATCAAATGGCGGTAGAGTACTGTCTTGTTTTACTTTTTATTTTTTTGGCAATTAATGATTTGGGAAATTTTTTGCTGTATATTTGTTAGTCTTCGTGTATCTCTCTCTTAAATTGCTTGTCGTGTCCTTTGTCCATTTCCTTTTGATCTTGCTGCTTCTCATGGCTTCCTGCTATTATATCATCTATCTATCCATCTCGCCCCTGCCATTTGGAGACAATTTAAATATACTCCCCCTTGATCACATTTATCTATTTCTATTTCTAGTATGTCCTTTATTTTACATATTCTTCATTTTAATGGAAGCAAATACTAGAATTATATTTCCTTGTTCGTGCCTCACTGGCAGACAAGGATATTCTCCTTCCTGTGCCTCTGGTAGTTTTATTTTTACTTTCACATTTAAGAATTAAACTGAATAGCTGACTCTACTGTGTAGCCCATGTGAAGAACAACAGTAATAGAATATTTTGGAAACCTTTGTATCTATCTATACATGATGGATTCTATCTCTGATCTGTTTTTTTGTGGAACCCTGGCATCCTGTCCGACCCCATCCGCAGCCCAGTTCTCACCCCAGCACTGAGAGATCTGGGTTTCCTTCAGAGCTTGGGAGGCACAGGACTCTCTCAGGCAATGTCTCCTTTCTAGGAGTTGAACCTTGATCTGGCCAGAGACAGAACCCAGAGTGGGACAACCACAGCACGTGTGGGGGCCATGCTTTGTACGTGAATTTATCAGGCAAAGAGAAAGAGCTGGATGTGGACCCAGTCAGTCTGAACATTCAAAATGAAGGTTGGGCTTCTTCATCAACTGGGAAGAGTCATGTTCATACCCTCTGCTTGTCTTGTACCGCTGACATAACCCCCTCATCTTGGGGGGCCTTCCCTCAGCTGCCTGAGATGCCCTGTCACACACTAGGTGTTCCGTATTGTTACATAAGTTAATTATATTCCAGCCTGTGCTCTGGGATTTCATTTCAGCTCCATGTCCTCCAGAGACCCCAAATGTCCCCTCTGGGAGCTTTTTTCCTGGATTCTTAAGTTCCCCATAACCACTCCTAGCATCCTTGATTGAGTGTAGTCAGCAAACAGTTGATGTTAGTCAGCTGGGTGTGTTTGCTGGAAATCCGATTCTTGGGGTCCTCCCTATATCGGAGTTGGGGTGGGGGTGTCTTACTGTCTGTGCAGCCCACGCTGAGCTCAGTGCGCTCCTATGTGGACATACTGGGTGTCAGTGAAAGCGTCTTGTCATTAAAATCAAAGCCACGAATTCGAACTGTGTCCACTAGGGGTTTCCAAATTTCCCCCCAGGGCGAGCTCGTTTTCAACTCCTGTCCCTTGGGGCTCAGCCCTGCAGCCTCCCCCGCTGGGAGGGTTGAGAGGTGGGGAGGGTTGGACCAGAGCAGGAAACCACGGTCTCTTCCGGGAGGACTGGGGCGNTGTCCCTTGGGGCTCAGCCCTGCAGCCTCCCCCGCTGGGAGGGTTGAGAGGTGGGGAGGGTTGGACCAGAGCAGGAACCACGGTCTCTTCCGGGAGGACCCTTATGCGTGTTGCTTTTCGTATCAAATAAAAACAGCGATTTCTCTGAAACACCGGCGGTGATCTAGCGAGGGGAGCTGGGGGGAAGTGGGCGCTTTCTGAAAGCACAAAGAGCGTGCTGTTTTCTCCATCACAACCCTCCTCGTGCAATTCCACAGAAACAGAAATAATTCAGTATTTCTTTCATGCGCAGCACAAATACATTGGTTCCAATAAAAAAATAATTGCCAACGGTAAAAGCCCAGCCACCGGGATGGCCGAGTGGTTAAGGCGTTGGACTTAAGATCCAATGGGCGTGTGCCCGCGTGGGTTCGAACCCCACTCCCGGTAGAGCAAGTTTTCGTCTCTGTAACCCCTTCTGGGGGCGGGGGCGCTGGCCTTTGGCAATGCGCAGGGTCGGCTCCGGCGTCTGCTTTTCCACCCCTCCGCGAACACATTATCCTGCTGTCCAGTAAGGAGGGCGAGGCAGTGGTACCTGCGTGGACTATTTTATGCCCCGACCCCATCAAATTGCCAACGCAAGGAAAACTCACCCGAGGTGACGGTCTTCGTAAAGAGATGTTAATACTCCAGGCACTTCAGTTGCAAGGGGCATCGACCTTGGAGGCTTTGCCCTTGAGGCCCCAGGAAAGCAACGCTCGTTCTCTGCGGCCCCTGCGAAGCGAGAACCACCTACCGGGGATTCTCACAGTTTCCAAAGGTGGTGGTCAGAGCTCGGCCGGGGCTGTCCCGCCAGCTCGCTCCGGAAAGCAGAGTTGAACCCTCCCCAGCAGAACATGAGCGTTTAGAAATCTAAAAATGGTCCCTCAGTGGAGTTCGATTTTGCCTTTCTCGGGTTAGTGTTGTTGAACATTTTTAAAGCTTATAAGTCGCCTGTATTTCCTATTCTGTGTACTCGTTTTTCTATTAGTTGTTAGGTCTTTCTTTTATGATTTGTAGGAGCTCTTTAAATATGAATCAATTAAGCCCTATTCTGATATGTCCCCGATAATCCAGTTTGTTATTTGCCTTAGAACTTTGCAGTGATTTGCGTCTGCTGCCAAAGTGATGAGTCTTCTGGTTCAGCGTCAGACTTAGATGTGTCTTTCCCCACTAGGAGATCAAAAAGAGTGATAGAGGAATGCCATGCTTTCTTCTAGAATGTACACGATTTCTTTTTCGTGTTTAGATCTTTGCTTTATCCAATTTTTCCTGTGTTTTAATGTGTGAGATATAGATCTAACCCTACCTTATCTCCAGAGAACTGCCGGTAGTCCCAACACCATATTTTTTCATTTAAATTCAATTTAATTAACATATAGTGTATTATTAGTTTCAGAGGTAGAGATCAGTGGTTCATCAGTTGCATGTAACACCCAGTGCTCATCGCATCAAGTGCCCTCCTTAGCGCCCATCACCCTCTTACCCCATCCCCACCCCCTCCAGCAACCCTCAGTTTGTTTCCTATGATTATGAGTCTCTTACGGTTTGTCTCCCTCTCTGGTTTCATCTTATTTTATTTTTTCCCTCCCTTCCCCTATGATCCTCAGTTTTTTTCTCAGATTCCACATATCGGTGAGATCATATGATAATTGTCTTTCTCTGACTGACCTATTTCACTTAGCATAATACTCTCTAGTTCTATCCACATTGTTGCAAGCGGCAAGATTTCAATCCTTTGGTTCTGTACACCAAAGATATACCCAGCATAATGGAGAAAAGATGAAATACTTAAAATAAAACTTTATAAAGAATGTCTTGCTCTGACAGCATAGGTCTGACCCTCGGGGTTCCTTACGCAGGATAGGAATGAGTTAAGTCAAAACGATACAAACTTGAACAATTAACATTGTGCTTTATCATAGGGGTTCTCGGAATTTAGTTATCGAGATAGGAGGGTTCCTACAAAGGTAGTCTCTCTCTAGGAAAAAGATAAGCTTGCTTTTCAAAGGCTAGTTCAGAAGGAGGACTCTGGAGCAGATTGCCCAGATCTAGATAAGTCATCCCCTTACCTGAGACCTTGAGAAGGGAAAAGTTCATGGACACGTGGACACTGCAGCCCAACAATCTTGTCTCCCAGTTCTGGCTTTGCTACATACTCTCCCTGAGCCACAGTGTCTTCGTTATTAAGATAGAGATAATCTCTTAATAACTGGATTGTGAGCAGACACACAGGCACATGCGCACACACATGCACACACATGCGCACACGAGCAGATGCACACTCATGCGCACACATGCGCACATGAGCAGACACACATGCACACGCATGCGCACACGAGCAGACACACATGCACACACATGCGCACACGAGCAGATGCACACACATGCGCACATGAGCAGATGCACACACATGCACACACGAGCAGACACACATGCACACACATGCGCACACGAGCAGATGCACACACATGCACACACATGCGCACACGAGCAGACACATGCACACACATGCGCACACGAGCAGATGCACACATGCGTACACGAGCAGATGCACACACATGCACACACGAGCAGACACACATGCACACACATGCACACTCATGCGTACACGAGCAGACACACATGCACACACGAGTAGACACATGCACACACATGCGCACACACATGCACACGAGCAGACACATGCACACACATGGGCACACACATGCACACGAGCAGACACACATGCACACACGAGCACACACACATGCACACACATGCACACACGAGCAGACACACGCACACACATGCACACACGAGCAGACACACGCACACACGCACACATGAGCAGACACACGCACACACATGCACACATGAGCAGACACATGCACACACATGCACACACGAGTAGACACACATGCACACACGAGCAGACACACACGAGCAGACACACACACATGCACAGGCACATGCATGCACGAGCAGACACACACACACACATACACACTGTGTGTAGCACAGCGCCTGGTCAGTAGTAAGTGCGCAGTATTAGTTCCTTTGCCCTTTAAAAGAAAACCATTTTCTTCCTTTACAAACTGTCCTTAATGAAAATGTTCTGGATTAATTTCTGTAGCTTTTAAAATAGTCTAGAATTCATTTCTCCCTTCTCTAAGAACTGTTCTCTCATCAACACCTTTATCAGTGAAGCACCTGTGTGGGATATTCTCAGTGGAACAGACAGTTGGCAGTGTCTCTTTGGTCTCTAGGACCCGTCTGCTGTGCCTTCCACGGCAATGGTTTTGTATGTGGTAGGGCCACGTGGTTACCGCCCTTCTGGTGCACCAGACGACCAGCTAGCAGAGTGAGGACGACCTCTCCCCCAAACACAGAAACCGTGCCCACCAGCCACAGTTGCTGAAATAACACTGTGGGGAAAAAACCACCAGTCACAACACTTCCAGAGGAAAGAGGGCTTTTATTAAAACTTAAACTTCACAGATGGGGCAAGGGCTTTGTTAAGGACAAGGAAACACCCCGTAAAACAGGCACCCCAGTGAGTGCAGCATTGTCGAGATAATGGCAAGCAGGCCCCTATGCAAGGCTGCCTATCTGCTTCTCCCGCACACACAATTCTATCTCCTTCCCTTCCTCTGCCATGAAACAGACCTGTGGTCCAGGGCTCCGGAAGGATAAGTGAACAGAACAAGGGGAAGAAGTCAGCTCTTTCCAGAGTCAGTGACACTGTCTTTGGGGTGAGTGGCTGAGGAACCCCAGTCACGGGAGGAGAGTCTTCATTCTTTCATGCCTTCTGCTCGGTTTTAGGCTCAGTGTTGTGTCTTCTAATGAAATGGTATCCATGTGGTGGGGTCGGGATCTTAAAACTCCGACAGCTTCCAAACACTGGGAATCGTGAGGCAGAAATCTCCTAAGAAAATAACTATACTGATGATTCTGGCAAGGACAACTCTAATGTTCAAAGAGCGTAACTGGACCAAAAACTAAAGTGCAGGTTACCCACACACGTTTTTGTTATCATCCCACAACACCTCCGAGCTGACTTCCCAGTCACATGACTTGGGCAGAGACACAGGGTCCTGTGCTCAGAAGAGCCTCATACTTGCTTTAATGCTCTGCCATCAGTGTCTTGAAATTGTTAATAATTTTTGAACAAGAGACTCCACATCTTCATTTTGCACTGGGCCTCACAAATTATATAACTGGTCCTACATGTTGTCTTCTATTTCCCGTTGTCAAAAAAAAGGAAACAATTCTTTCCCACATTCTGCATTCTACCCCCTTGTTCAAGGTATGTTTGTTGCAGAGAGTTCGCTTCTCAATCCCAATTTTGGGGTTTTACACCACAAAGCTGAATTGCAGGAAGAAATCAAAAAGGAACAAAATTTTTAATGTAGGTCACTGGACATTAGGATGAATTCCTGGACAAGCATCATAAGGGACACCAATGCCCAGAAACCAAAGAGGAAAAGGAGAACGTTAGATAATCGGCTGTGGATATAACTTTCACATGTTTGAGACTAAGACAAAAGAAAAGGGAGATCAAAGAAATGAGCTTTATCCACTTTCTGGGAGGTTAACTCACCTTCCTCCATCAGAACCCAATGATCACTCACCAGAGACCAGGACAGGCCAGAGCTGGACACGTTCACGAAGTAAGGAAACTTATAAGTGACTTTTGGTGGATCAGGTTCCTGAGACACTTCCAAAATTTGCATGTAGTGCATAAATAATGAGAGGAACACAAAAGTACCTGCCAACCCAAGAAAGGGGCAAGACAGGTCTCCTGATTAGCCTACGCCAGGCCTCCAAGGTTCCGCTGTCAGGTCATGATCACTGAACCAGAATCATGTCATTGTTACTGCCCCTCACTTTCCTCTGCCTCCTTTGAGACCGTGTGTTTCTCCTAGACTTTTCTTTTCCTCTGTACTCTCCTGGACAGTGTTTAAAAAGCTAATCAAGTGAAAATCCCACCCTAACCCAAAGCCAAGACCTTGCAAGTTCATTCCTGCCTCTCCTTCCCTGTGATGATGAAGATAAAAGCACAGGAAACATACTGTTTCTGGGTCTCAGGGAATAACTGAGGGAAGACCAGCAACAAAAAGTTGGAACACAGTGAGAGGAGAAGGGCGCTGATCATGAGACCTCCACCCAGTATGAAGTAGGCTAGAATCAGGGAAGATGACAAGAGAGAGTCTGATAAGTTCGTCCTTTTTTAGGGTCCACTCCCTGGTTTTCCAAGTGCCCAAGTGTACAGGGAGCACAGCAGGTGTGGGTGGGCACCAACGGGAAGGAGTGGCGGGGACGGCGAGGGGGGAGGAGGCAGGTACCCGAGGCTGCAGGTTAAACCAGGACACACTTGGCTTGTGTTTGGGCACCCAGCACATTTGACTACTGTAGTCTTCGAAGGGCGTACTGATGAGGATGTTGGGATCTCCAGGCAGTTCTATTTCCACCCAGGAGGAGACGAGGAGAGACCACCACACCAGGATGGTGGCCAGGAAATGACAGGTGAGGATCACGTCTCTCTTCAGTTTCTTCATCCTAAAGCACTGATGGAAAGGGAAGACGTGGGGAGGCATTTCCCCACACCCTCCAGATTCACTCCTCATCCTTCAAAGACAATTCCTAACGATCCCTCATTCCTAACACTTTCTTAAATCTCCCATTCTAGCCCCAGTATCCCCTTTACAGTTTAGCTCCCTATTTAACAAGTACTGTAGGCCCACAGTGTGTCACGCCTGAAGTTCTGGAACATTGCCTCCTAATGTCTCTCCCAGGCTCCAGCCATTATTGCCACCATTCCAGCCTCCAGACTGACAGCCCCTCCCCCAATAACTTTATCAGGTTCTCCCCCACTCTTGGAAGCCCCCTAACATCTCCCTGAGCACATCTAATGTAATCCTTCGAATGACATCCAAGCCCTTCCTTAATCTAGCTTCAACCTATCTTTGAGCTTTATTTCTGTCTACTCCCTCCAAAAATTCAACCTCTCTGCCAAAATGTGTTCACCACACTGTTTCCCAAATCCTATACGGGCAAGTGTTTCTCCAATGGGCTCCATCTAAACCTTCTGTCCCATTGCCCACTAAGTACCATCCAAATATCTCTCGTTCACTAAATAAATGTCTTCACCACCTACTATGGTGTCTATACTGTTCCAGGTGCCTGATACTGGTTTGCAAACAAGTATGGTTACCATATGGAGATACCCCTAGAGTGGTACAACCCTTTGCCTTTGCTCAATCCCATCTACTAGGTCCTCCTGCTTCCCTCTTCTCATCAGCCAGTATAAATCTATCCTTCGAGGCCCAAGCTTGGGTTGAAAGCTTATTCAACCACATTGGCCAAACTGTGTTCACCCTGTGTGGATACATATGACAATGGCTGACTGCCTCATTTCATAGTCAATCACGTATCACTTCAAGCGAGGAGGCCAGCATGGTGGCTGGAGTGGGGTGGAGTGAGAGGGGAAAGTCTAGAGGTCAGAAAGGAGATGGAGGCCAGATTGTGTAAGATCCATCAGGTAACATTAAAGAATTTGGTGTTTATGCTAAGAAGCCATTGGAGCAGAGGAATAAGATCAGGCTCACATTTCTATGGATTCGATTGGTTGTTGCATTATGATTAGACCATAGGGCACGGGTTTAAGCAAGGAATGCAGGAGCTACTGGAGTAGTGATGCCATATGAGACGATGGTGGTTTGGAGAATGTTCTTGGTTGAGCAGGGCATTAGCAGTCTCATACTGGGCTTACTGTGCAGGCAGAGCCATTGGACTTAGTGATGAGATGAGATGTGTGAAGGCGATCGCCTTCCTGGACACTAACATCACCAAGAATTACGACAGGAGTAGTATCAGAGAGTGAGAGTGATCTAAGGACTTAAATGTTCAAGGAATGAGAGGAATTATTCCAACAGTCTGTACATGACAGCAAAACGAAGGAAGAGTGGTCAAGTCTAGGAGAAAAGTTTCCAGATTAGGTGTTTTTATGGAGAAGGGAGGACAAAACAGTCCAGAAGGGGCAATGAGGAGCAAGAGGGAGACCTACCCATCTCCAGGCCCAGTGGTAACAAAGGGTAGGGAAGAAAGAGCAGTTGCTGCTCAGAAGGACTGCAAGGCAGGCAGGGTCAATAGGAGAAAGCCAGATGAAAGGAACAGTCAGACAGACTGAGAATATAGGTAATTTATCCTGCTTGCTCATTGGTGGGACCACTTAGTGACATCATAAAAGTGGGGAAATTCTTATGGACCCAAGATTATGATTTAATCTGCCTTTATGAGCACAGCAAATGTTCTCAGCTTTCTTTGGCACTCGACACAAAGCCATCCTTTGTGTCCCTTTTTTCTGCTCTAGAAGAAGGAAGAAACTCTATGCTCAGGAACAAAGTCTAGAGGTAATGAAAAGAGAGGTCAGGGTCACTGAGTAAGTGGCCAGCAGCTGAAAGATTCTGGGCTGGGAGTGGGGGAAGGTGTAATGACATTAGGGTGTGGAGAAGACTCCTGGACCCCGGAGCTGCGGGTGGGTGGAGAGCATCATGGGCCATTCACTCTGCCAGCTTCTCTCTCCCCACTAGGCAAATGAGATTCAGGGCTCCAAAAACTACAAGGCCAAGGAAAAGATGGGATCTCTTAAGTGTCCATACTCCCATGCTGGCAGTTCTGTGCAAGTGTAGTTTATAATTAATATCCAGTTCTTTGCTCAAGGGCCGCCTTTGCTCTCCACCCCACGTGACAGAACACTCCTCCTCCTTCTCTGTCCATGTACTCTGCTTTATTTTTCTTCATAGCTCTTATCTACCAGAGATACATTTTTGTTTCCTCCCAGTAGCCCATAAGGTCCCTGACCTTGTCTGTTTCCCGATTGCCTAGAACAGTCTGGCATGTAGTCACCTGTGCTCTTTGCTGAGTGATGAAACCATCACAGAATCATGGCCCCAGTGCTCAGAAAACCGTAAATGCCAAGTGGAATATTCAAAACTGGAATGGTCAAGAGCTAGAGCTCCTTTACCGCAGAGCTAGTTAAACTTCCAGGATGGTCTCGCACTCTCAGGAAGCAGTCACTGGAACTACGGTGCTAGCAGGGATAAGAGCCCACCACGAACGCTCCGGCCGTACTCCAAGAGCTGGATGATCCGTCACGGTGCACTGAGAAAAACGGATCAGTGCTATTTCTGGAGCAAGATGGGCTGTAGGAAGCCATGGACCTCCTCATTCCCACAGACACACCAATTTAGTAATAATTCATGGACAGACTCCCTTTTTGAGAAATCAAAAACTAAAAGGCTTCTGCAACCTAGGTGAACACAACATTCGACTCACCCAAAGTGGTAGACTTGGGACACACTCTTGCGGGGTCTGCCAGCGTGTTCATCATCGCCAACACACCTCAACGACGACCCGATGAACGGGATACACCACGTTAACGATAAAGGATAAAAGTCACATGATCATCTTAACAGGGCAGAAAAAGCATCTGATAAGATTCCACAACATTTTATGATTAAAAAAAACTCCCAACAAACTGGGTTTAGAAGGATGTACCTAAACATAACTTAAGATCAAATATGAGCCCACAGCTAACATCATTCTCAAAGATGAGTAAATGAAACTTTTCCTTTAAGATCAGGAACAAGGCAAGGATGCCCACTCTTGCCACTTCTATTCATCGTAGCAGCAGAAGCCCCTCAGAGCAATGAGGCAAGAAAGAGAAAGAAAGGGCATCCAAATCAGAAGTGAAGAAGTAAAATTATTCCTGTTTACAGCTGACAAGCAGAATGACGTCAAATTAAAAACCTTCTGCATAGCAAAGGAAACCACCAACAGAGTGAAGAGGAGAACTACAGAATGGGAGAAGATATTTGCAAACCCTGTATCTGATAAGGGATAATTCTCCATATAAGGAACCGCTACAGCTCAACAGCAATAAACAAAACCAAAAGACGAATAGGTCAACAAAAAATTGGGCTAAAGACTCGAACAGACATTTCTCCAACAAAGATATATATGTACATGGCCCCACGGGTACATGAAAAGATGCTCAGTGTCATTAATCATCAGAGGAATACAAATCAAAACCACAATGAGATACCTCACCACACCTGTGAGGATGGCTATTATCAAAAAACCAAGGACCCCCCCCCCAAAAAAGACAAGTGCTGGTAAAGATGTGGAGAAAATGGGACACTTGCACCCTGTGGGTAGGAATGAAATGCTGTAGCACTTATGAAAACAGCATGGAGTTTCCTCAAAACATCAAAAACATACCGTGCTCCAGCCATCCCACTTCTGGGTATTTATCCAAAAGAATCGAAACCAGGATCTGGAAGAGATTTTAGCGCTCCCGTGTTCACTGCAACAATGTTCAGGATAGCCAAGACGTGAATACAACCTAGATGTTCAACTGCATTAAGAAAACATGGTCTATGCACACAGTGCAATGTTATTCAGCCTTAAAAAGAATGGAATTCGGCAACATTCGACAACATGGATGAACCTTGAGGATAGACTAAGTGAGATAAGCCATTACAGAAGGACAAATACTGCCTGGTTCTACTTACTTGAGGCATCTAGCATAGTCAAATTCACAGAAGCCAAGAATGGAACAGGGGTTGTCAGGGGCTCGGGGTCAAATGGAGTTATTCATCAACAGGCACAGTTTCAGTCAAGAATGAGTGAGCTCCGGAGATCTGCCGAGCAACGCCGTACCTACAGCCAGTGCTGATGTACTGCACATTTAAAAATGTGTTAAGAGGGCAGAGCTCATGTTAAGTGTTCTGTGGAAGGAAGGGAGGGAGGGGAGGGAGGAAGGAAGGAAGGAAGGAAGGAAGGAAGGAAGGGAGGGAAGAAGAGAGGGAGNGAATCAGTGTAGTCATGGAGAGAAGAAAAGCAACCTAGTGCAGACACAGGAGAAATTACAGGAGGATGTGGGGCCAGCAAAGAATGAAAACAAGCTGAATACTTGTGATTCTAAACTCATTTCCCCTCATCTGGATTACACAGAACACCCTTTGGAGGTTGAGGCCCAAAGTCCTGAAGTGGCATGAAGGTTAATCTCTTGGAATTTAAGAATTTGGCTGTGACTATTGCTACCAGGACAAGGTGTCTACTGAACTTAGGGCATATTCAGAGTATTTGAATCTTTACCTAAAACTGTGTGAAGAAAAGGTTAAAGATGACACAAGATACTCAAATAATCCCCTCTCAGAGGTGTATATTGACACAGAGTACAATTTGTGACTTGCAGCTTAGCTCCATGTTCTCTGCAGATACACCTACTTTCCAGGTGAGAAACTTAAACTGAAGTAATGTTTTACATTTTGTAGAACATGGCGACAATGATTCTAAGAGATCTCTTAGTACCCTTTAACTTTCAAGCTGGGATACGTGCATCCCTGGGATACACAGACACACTTCTCAGGGAATCCACCTGCTGACCCTGGGCTTCCATGTAGACTCATCATCACTGATCTGCCTGGAGCTTCCTGCTTTCCCACCTACCCTTTTGTCACAACCCCTCGCCCACTAAGGACACAGGAGGTAACTCTCAACCATCTCAAGTCATACCCTTCATGTTGCCCCAAGACACAAAGCCTCCTCAAAGCATCTGACAACGGGCTCTAAAATAATGATGTCAGTGAGCAAGACAAAGGCCTTCCACAGCTCAGGTGGTTTCTCACATCTGCTTTCAACAAAAGCGGGTCTAACCTAGTCGTCAGCAACAGATTAACAAATTTTTGTAATACATAATGTGATTTTGGCATGTAATACAGGAGTCCAAATAATCAGAATTGCATTCCTACTTCAAAAATCCTTGAATTCCTACCTACTTATGTAAACTGATATAATCTCTCATATCTATAATAATGAAAATTGACATAAAACTGATGTTGAACTTTTCTCATTCTTGCAACAAGGAATATTGATCCATAGATACATAAATTCATTAGAAAATCTTAGCAACATCCATCTCATTAACAGATGCATTTGCAATTCGACTTTATCTGTTAACTTATCAAAATATATAATACATTCACAATGAATTTGATTTTATACTAATAAAAATCATAATAACTTAATACAGAAAATAAATTTACTCTTAAAGCTGTGAAGGTCACTGAAACTTTTTTTAAAAAATATGAAATTCACTGTTCATACTTTTTTGGTGCAGAGAAGTATGACAAGGTAGACCAAAAATAGCCATGCTACAACAGAATTTCCTTTTGTGGGGTAGGGAAATGAAAACACAAGTTCAGGTACAAAGAGGAGGATATAAAATTTCAAATGTTAGAGGAAAATTATTTTTTTTAAATGGATAATAGTCTGTTTAAAATAATAATCACTATGATACTTAGATTCCATTGGATACATTTAGGAGAGTGATGGAACACATTTTAAAATGTCATAATTTACAATGGACTGGAAATAACATTCTTTACCATTGCTTAAACTTATGATGTAAAATTTCGTATGTGCAAGGGGGTGCATTATTTTTCAAAGGGGTACTAGAGACCACTTCTCTAGAGCAGGAGTTCTTATCATGGGATGTAATGTAGTCATTATAGACACAGACCCAGTAGTTAGTCTTACTGGCTGAAGGACATGAGGCAAGTGACTTAAATTCAGCTCAGTCTACTTGTCTGTAAAACGGGTATAGTACCCTGTCTATAGAGATAAACCTGTCAAACTTCAGCATACATTGGAATTACCTGGAAGGCTTCTTAAAACTGACTGCTGGGCCTCTACTCCCAGAGTTTCTGATTCAGGTCTGGGGTCAGGCACCCAAAGTTGCACTTCCAGCAAGTTTCCAGGTAGTGGTGATGCTGTTGGCTCAGGAATCACACTTCTGAGATCTTTCGGTCTATCTCCGAAGATTGTTATGAGGACTGTAAAAGTTAATACATAACGTGGTTGGAGCTGCAATAGCACAGAACAGGTGCTAGTGTTTACCAGCTGGTATCACCAGTTAGGACTGAATTCCCTGCAATGGGAAAGTCTACCCAGTGGGTGACACAGAAAGGAGTGAGCACGTCATTTAACAAGAGGTCCTGAGGTAAAGCTTCCAGGGCTGGCACCACTGGTCAAGAATGGCATGACGTTCCCAGGCATCTTCTGTCTTCTTAACTGTCTCTGTCCTGTGGCTTTCAGCATCACAGACACGTAATAGCTGCTGTCGCTCCAGGAATCTTGTCTGCGGTCCAAATAGGAAGAGAGAAGAGCAAAGTTCAAGGTAAGGAGCTGATGGAACATGCTAGCCAAGTCACCCTGTACCTTTACAAGGACTTTATTTTTTTAGAGAAGTCACTCCCTTTAAAAACAGGTTTCTTTCTGGAAGCCCCTCAGAAGTGATTGTCACTTGAATTTCAATGGTCAGACCCAGGTCACACGTCAGCCACTCCAACTATAAGGGAGTCAGGGAAGAATTTTTGGCTCTCTAGCTACTATGGTGCAGGAAACCAAAGGAGAAAGGGGTCTGGATAGAAAATACAGAGCATCAGCCTGTAGACATTGGCCACGGGTGAGTAATTCAACTCCCAGCCCCTCTCCCCTTGCTGGAGGTTGGGGAGGGGGCGGTAGAGCTGACAGTTCCAATCCTCTAAACTCAAAATTGGTCCCTAACCCTATTTTAAGTTACTAGGAGCTTTCCAAAAAAATCACTTTATCAACATAAACTCAGGTGTGGTTGAAAGGGGTTTGTAGTGAATAACAGAAGATACTCTTTTTTTTTTTAAGATTTTATTTATTTATTCGACAGAGATAGAGACAGCCAGCGAGAGAGGGAACACAAGCAGGGGGAGTGGGAGAGGAAGAAGCAGGCTCCCAGCAGAGGAGCCTGACGCGGGGCTCGATCCCATAACGCCGGGATCACGCCCTGAGCCGAAGGCAGACGCCCAACCGCTGTGCCACCCAGGTGCCCCAGAAGATACTCTTTTTACATTTACCACTCTAAAGATACTTCAGGAACCAAAGGGTAAACACCAAATACAGGAAAAGATACCCCTCTTATTCTAGTCTCTAAGGAAACTACAAAGATTTGGGGAGCTATAAGCCAAGAACCATGGATAAAGACCAAAATATATATTTATTATATTAGCATAATAAATAGTTTATTCATACATAAATAAGCTATTACTAAGATGGTGGTAAGTGGAGAAAAGTAAGTGTAGTGTGCACTCTAACATACAAGAAAGAGTGAAAATAAAAACATAGATTTGTGTTTGCTTGTATATTCACAAAGGAATTCTGGAGAGACAGCTAAAAACACTAACAAAGATGGTTACCTGTTTGCTGTGGTGGCAACGGAACAGGGTGGATGGGAGGTCGGGTAGGAGGGAGACTTTACTATGTACCTTCTTTAGTATTTTGATTTTGAATCACATGAATATATTATGTTTTTCAAAAAGTAAATTTATAATAAAGATGTTTTAAAAATTGAGAGACTATAGCAGAAGTACCCCATTGGCTTAAAAGTAAACAACACAGGCTCTGATGTCATACGAAGATGAATTCGAACCCTTGGTTCTGACGCTTACTAGCTATGTGATCTCGACCTATTTAGCAAGTTAAACTCACTAAGCCCCAGCTCTACACGGTGTAAACGCATCTCTCCTGCAGGGTTGTGAGGATTAATCACAAAATAGTTGTAAAGCTGTTTGGTAGTAGCTGGTACAGAATTCCTCCCTGTGTGTTCTTACAACTACTGCAACAGAGCAAAGCTCTTTTGAAGGATTTTTTTCAGATCACTGGAGCTTTTAAGAACATCGCTCAATTTTCACCCTAACTCCTGATAGAAAAGACACTAAAATTCTCACTGAGCTCTTATCAGTGCCAGAAAATCCTTACATGGACTCTATTTTTGCTGAAGAAAAACCTGCTTAAACAGAGAAAAAATACTGCAGAGTTCTTCACCTTAGACAAAGACAGAGATTTCCTTGTACTGCCCGCTCTTAGACCCGCTCTTTCCTTGTACTACGGGGCCGGTAAATTTCACCCGGCGGACCACACACACGAATTAAGAGCCGGCTGAGCCACCACGCCTCGACTAGACACAGTGTCAAAGAACGGTGTCTGCCCAGAAGGAAGAGGGAGACGCACCTCTGGGATCCGACAGGAGCCCCGGGTTCCCGTCGCCGTCTGCACATTAACACTGCTCAACAACTCCAATCTCCACTGATATCGAGGTGGAGGCAGCCTGTTGAGGTGGACGTACTGCTAGGACGATCCCGTCCCCGCGCCCCGCCCCAGGACAGTACACCTCTCACACTTACTGAGGCCCAGAATCATTAGTGCTGCCTTCCAGGGGATGGTTCGGCAGAAGATGCTGTTACCTGAGCAGTAACCTCCAGCACCTGCCGCTCCAGGACCGAACCCCCCCCCCCGCCCCCAACCCCACGCACAAACAGGGACGTCCTACGGTCCGCAAGGCCAGGCGGCTCCAGGCGGACCTAACCGGTGGGGAGCGGCCAAGCCACGGCCATCTGCTGCCGGGCCCGAGGACTCTCGCTGCACAATCATCCGCTCCGTTCCCGCCCGAAGGCCGGGAGCCCCCGAAGCCAGCAGTGTGCCGCGGGGGCAGCTCTCGTCGCGGACCTACGTTTCTGGACGCGTCCCCCCACGTCCCGCCTTCGTCAGGTGCCAGGCTCCGAAGCCAGGCCCTCCTCGAGCCGCCTCAAAGCCCATGGCGGTCCTGCTCTCCTCTGGACTCGGGAAGCCGGTTTCCCACTCCGCGGGAGCTCACGTCACCGGAAAGGCGGCGAGCACAGGGACCTCTCGGCTCCACAACCCGACGGCTCGGCTTCCTCGCGGGCGTCATTTCCGGTCCGCTCTAGGAACCTGGGAGGGCTCTGCGCCTCTGTGGTTGGTTCGCGAGGTGAATGCTCCGCCGACGTTTCCCACTCTCCTGCTGCCTCCGAAAGGGGCCCGGAGGGCTTCGGGTTTGCCCGAGAATAGTATCATAAACCCCATAACCGCATCTAACACGTTCAATAATTATCAACTCATCTATTTCCAGCCCTCATTCCCCCTACACACTGAAGTAAATGTCAGACACGAAGCTCCGTACCTTCAGCTGAGCCGGGGTAGGGTAAGGCGAGTCGGCGCCTGCCTTGGGCACAAAATTTAGAAGGCTTACCAAAAACCTTAGCAAAGAGGAGATATTCTAAAGCGGTTTAAAAAAAAAAAAATCAATGCAAAAGATCCATAATGAATACAATATCCAAGTTTTTAATAGGGAATCAGTATTACTGATTTTTCCTTTTGTCTCAGGGTCCAATATAACCCGCACAGGACTAATACTCAAGTACGTATCCCTAAAAGATAAGAAAAAAAGTATGAATAAATAAAAATAAAAGGTGAGAACTCTGAAAGAAAACCTAATCATAAAAATATGATCACATCTAAAAATAAAAATAAGATTAAGTATTCAATTACTGTTCAAATTTTGCCACTTGTTTTACATATTTTATAAATGAGCCCTATAATATATAACAATTATATGTAGATATTATAATGATAATATTCTATATAATATAGAATATATTACAAAAAGCATATATATAGATAGATTACACATATACTTTTTAAAAAACAAGTCTTTGGACATACATGTCGCTTAAGTTCTTTGAATCTATAGTTTCTCTCTCTTTCCTTCTATTTTTAGTAGAAACTTGACGTTTTCCACAGTCCGAATTTTGTTTCCTGGGGACTTTTAAGAATGCACACATCAGAAAACTCCAGTCGCTCACTCCAATGAAGAGAAGCAAAAATAATCTTTCCTGCTGCCCTTCTAAGTTATTGATATGAGTCCCTGTAACAAAAGACGAATTAACAGAAAAACACACAACTTTACTTAACCTGTTTTATGTAACACGGGAGCCCTCATAAGCCCAAAGAAGCAGGTAGAGTTGCAAATGCATATACTGAATTGGACAAAGGACAGTAAAATCAGGAAAATGTGATGAGCCAAAGGGGCTGGGGCTAGGTAGTTAATTGGGTGAAGTGACTAGGAAGATTAGGGTTAATTTAATAAGATTTCCCTGAGCCTCAACTTTCTATCCTTGAGAATTAGAATGTGACTCTTCTCCTGGAATAAAGAAGACATCTTTCACATGGGAATTTTATCTCCTACTTTTAAGAATCAGAAGAAAGTTTGGAGTGGTTTTCTTGTATCTGCTGCTTTTCAAAAGCCTTTAGCTAAAAATGATCATTGTGCCAACGTGTCATATTTTGGGCTGGCATATTCTGCCACCCTCTACCAGCTTCTTCCTTATTTCCTAATGACAAAACCCACAGATCAGCCAACCTACCTCACAAAAAGCAGACTTTTCAGCTGGACTGCCTGAAGCTTGAGATGATTCCAAGACTGAATGGGCACAGGAGGCCAGAGCACCGGACCCTTTTCCTTGCCAGCTTCCTTCAGCCACACAGGTCATCTGTCTCTACAGTACTGCATGTTCACTTCCTTTTAGAGCCTTTGCAGTTGCTGTACTGATGGAGAGGAAGAATTTTCTCTACACTTCAAGTTTCTTCTAGCTGATCTCAGAATTAAATTTACATGAGACCAATTAACAGGAGGAAAAAACCCAAAGTTTAATTACGTACACATAGGGGCCCAATAATGAGCAAAATTAAAAGCTTCCTTCCACAAGGAAATAAATATTTGTTAAAATTGTACATAATTTCCTTTGATTGTTAAACAGTTTGGGAGTCCATATTCAAGCCTCTAAATGTGATATGGCCAAAGAAAGAAAGTGCTTTGTTCACATTAGAGAAAATTAAGGATATCATTTCCACTACCTCCTCCCCTGGGTTGGAAAAGCCTACACTTTGTACAATGTTGAGAAGTTTCCAAATTCAACTTCTGGCTGCAGGACCAACTCATTTGAAAATAAGCTTTAATTTTGACAGTGTACAAAGTAGAAATTTCAGTTAGAAATACTCAAGGTATACTAAGAAAAAAAGTGCAAATGCAAAACAATGAGTAAATGATTATCTTTTATGTGAAAAAGAAGAAAAATAATAATCAATATAAATATTTACATATGCATGCCTTAGTTAGGAAAACCAATAAGGATAAATGAGAAATTATGGACAGAGTTTACTTAGGAGGTGATGGTGAGAAGTGGGCTGACCAATAACAAGGGTGAAAAGAAAACATCTCCGTTTATCTTTTTAAAGTTTCCTTTTGAAACACATCAAAGTAGGTATTACTTATGCAAAAAAGAAAAAATTATGTTTCAAGTTACTTAACCCTTTCATTTCAGATAAAGTGTGAAAGTGTATAAAACAAAGATCATTCTTACTATTAAAGTTTTGGAAGATTTTTTTCTCATTTTTTAGTCTTTTTTTCTTTTAGACTGAACTGGGGAATGCAGAATGACCCAGAAGGAGTGAGATAAAGGGTGATTCCACAACTGGTTTTCAGAGGAAACTATCAAATAATTCAGGGTTTTTTTCCCCTCCAAAACAAGTTTCTTCACCGGAAAACAAAACGAGACAAACGCTGTCTGTTGTTCCTGGTCGCCGGCCGAGCTGCCCTGCTAGCGAGGTGCAGGATAACCTGGGCCTGAAGCTGGTTCTTAACTGCGTCCATCTGAGGGACCAAGGCTCGCAGCACCCAAGTTCAGAGATTCGTTGACCCCGCCAAGCCCGCCCTGCTATTACTCTCCGCGCGCAGCGCAAAAGCACCGCGCAGCTTGGCCCGTACGGGGATCGAACCCGCGACCTTGGCGTTATTAGCACCACGCTCTAACCAACTGAGCTAACCGGCCAGGACGCTTATGGCCATCTGTAAAAGACACTAAAAGAGCATTCCCTTCTTGATCTTGGGGAAAAAGAGAAAATTGTTCCTTTCTTCGCGTCCTTCCCTCTGGAGGGGTAGATGGGGGAGAAGGGAAGGAAAAAGTTCCATATTCTGCCTCAAGGGATCGTGCTTCTTCCAGGAAAACCTGAGAAGATTCAGGCCAACGTCCGGCAGCGAGACCCAGGTGCCTCCCCGCTCCTGGGGCCTGTTCGCGGCAGGTCAGCTCCGCCCGGACGCTGGGGACCCGGGACCCTATAGCCCCCGCTCGCCCGCCCCGAGTCCGCCGCGGAGTGTCGCGGCTGTGGGGCTGCAGTGCGGCTCCCCGGACGCGCGGTGGCGCCCGAGTGCGGGGCTGGCGGCGGCGGCTGCCCCAGAACCGCGGTGGTCTCCGAGGAGTTTCTGACCGCGCCGGGACCCGCGGCACAGAGCCAGGACCCCCCAAACCAGGACGAGGTCTGTGGGAAGCAGCGCGTGTCCGGAATCAGGGAGAAACGCCAGGACTGAGAGGGGAGGAGGAGGCGAGGCGCGGGTCAAGAGGCTCAGGAGCACGGTGGGAAACCTCCTAGGAGGTGCGCCCTCTCCAGCCGGCGCCTGGCCCACCTGCCGGCAGGTGCCCACCCAGGGAGGGGCCGGCGGAGCAGCCAAGTCCTCTCCTCCTCCGCTTTCGCGGCCGCGTTCTGCTTCTCCTCTTCCCACCGCGGCTCTTTCTGAGCTCGGGTTCTAGTGTTCAGAAGCTGATCGGTCTGTGTGCATTCTAAAAACCTTTACTCTCCATTTGTATATACATCTGTGCACATCTATCTGTGTATTATATGGTCTTCTTCTGCATACGCACTATAGTCTCTAAGATGTTTAGTACTGGATACTCGCGTTTTTTCCTAGAAATGAGAATCATATTCTTTGACTAAATAAATTTGCCATTTAGTTTCTAACCTCCCATTTCAGGTACTTGCATTTAATATCATAAATTATTCTTCTGGTCCCTGAGCACGTTTTAACTAACTTTATACATCGCTTGAACCAACTAGTCGGTGTTTTCATAACTTTTTGCTGTCGTTCTGCGGCGACAATTCTGTAAGGTAGACAATTCATAGGGTAGAATATTAATATTACTACCACTCTTGTTTTGCCAGGGTACTCGCTATGGTAAATGATTTCTGAGTCTGGGCCACATTCAGACTTACTTTGACCTCTAGAGATCAAAGTAGGCACCAGTCACTTGCCTTTGATCGTGGGTCAGTTCCCTGGGAAACAGACACGGAGATGGTGGTTGTGTGCAGGTTTATTGGGAATGCTCTTAGAAGCAGCAAGTAGGAGAGGGTAAGGGAAGCAAGACTGGGAAGAGGCAGGAGCTGAGCTCGGTGTAGTGTAACAGAGATCTCAAGCTGATTCTCAGGGATACTGCATCCTGGAATGGCCCTTCAAAAACGTCCTGCATTGAGGCCAATAGGAGGAGGAGAAGCCTTTATACTCTTCCATCTACCAGCCTTGGATGGGGGCACCCCCAATGGTGGGTGTAAATTTGGGCAAGGTGCCTCTTTGTTGAGGACAGTTCCCAGAGACCCACCCAGTTGTGAGCCATAGGCAGTCAACATTTCTGAAGTTGAGAAATGAGTGCCACCATCCTTGAGCGCCATCCGACAGGTGCAAACATACCCTCACAGTTCTTTTGGCAACCATGTGTCGGACACGTGCTAATCTTTGACAGATAAAATGTCCTTTTCCACACTAATAGAGGAGAGCGCAAGTGTGGTTACAACGAAATGGTGGTTAGTAGAAAGTCAATTCATTTTTCCTTTTGGGTTCAACAAAGGGCTCTGTCCCTGCCGCCAGAGTTTATAGTCTAGTGAGTCTAGTGGTGTCCACATTGAAACAATGATCCAAGAAGAGACAGTCATTTCAATTTAGTCCCCATGTTCATCCTTCCAAAAGAACATTCTTCTTTGGTTTTGACTGAGACAATGTCTATTCTTTCTTGTTTTTGAAACATCTGGTAAACTAATTACTAAGTTTGTTGCAGTGGAAGTGTGTGAAATCATACTCAAATGAGATGTAAGTGAGGGGGGTTTGTGCCTGGCTCCGTGGCTTAGCTGGTTAAAGCGCCTGTCTAGTAAACAGGAGATCCTGGGTTCAAATCCCAGCGGGGCCTAGCTTCCTACTCTGTTTCTGGCTTTTGTGATTTAACCTCCTATGTTTTCTCTAGGTGCGTAGGAGCCAACCTGAATTTACGCAGGATGACTCTTGAAATACTCAGGCTTTTGAGAAGCATTTCCAATACATACACATCATTGGAGGACACAGTATTTGTGCTAGTCATGATAATTGCAGTAGGTTGCCTAGCTGAGGATTGCCCCTCTGCTCTACCACTTGAGATCAAGTGAGGAAATGAACCATTTTGAAACCATGTGCCTTCAGATATTCTTTGTATTACTAAGAAATTACTGATTACTGAGAAAGGGTTAACTACCTTCTTGTTGGTTGTTGAGCATCTGGGAAGGCAAAGATGTTAGAAAAGGATTTTTTTTAAAACTCCTTGAAGTGGATTGGAATCTAACTGATGACATCCTGTAACTCCCGAAAAGCTGAGCGGTTAACAGTACTGAATGATAAAAGGTGGTTACTCTGTAAGACAATCTTAACCATGGCCTGGACATTCACAATTGTGTGTTTGCTGAAGGGAGTTCTTTCTCATGGAAATACTATTTCTTTCCTGACTTAAGTTATTCTTTACTCAGACCACCTCCCCTATTAAGTGTTCCCTGGCTTGGGATCCTCAGACAGACAGCTCCTCTTTCGTGCTGTTAGAACAGGCGTGCTGTTGTCTCAGGCCAGCTGTGTGGTTCTTTCTTCTCCAAGTCTGCTCATTGGTTAAGTTGGGCACTGGATAGTTTGGTGAATTCACTTGAATGAAATGCCCATTAAAAGTGAAAGGTAAAGTATGGCGATGATGAGAAATGTCAGGGAAAGGGAAATGGTTAGGAAGCATGTCCACTTGGTGACTAACAAAAACTTCAGGTATGAAACAAATGTGATGACCACACTGTGGATAACTACTTCCAGAAATCATTACTCTGCAGACTCAGCTGAGATCTTCTGGATTCATCTGTCCCTGTTACCTGTTATCACATTTTCTTCTGTGTATTGGGATTGTTTAATGCTGAGTCTGCGTCTTCAATTCCACGTACACAACATCAAACTCAGGAGTGCCAAACACTCTCAGATGCTTTACGTTCTTGAGTCTTGCACCTATGCCACAATGGCAACTGGAAGTATCTCGAGCATCTTGGCTCTTTCCAGGGCTGATGTTTACATCTTGACTCATTGCAGAGTCTCGAGTTGATCCTTCATCCCTCAAAATTTCTTCATCCCCTCTAAACATCTTGGCTGCCTGCCTGGAGCTGATCTCCCCAGATATCCACATCTAAGACAGATCTCGCCCTAGCTTCAAACTCATATTTCCACCTCCATTTGAATTTCATATAGGTACACTAACATGGTTCACCATGAACTCAACTGACATCAATCCCATTGGAAACCTGTGGTTAACCTTGATTCCTCCCAACTTCAAATCATCCGAAAGCCTTGTTGACTTTGCCTTCAACATGTGTATGATGTCTTTTCCTTCTGTCCTTCTATTGCTCCCTATTTGGGTCTTCAATATCTCTTCTTGACCATAATCTATAATAGCCTCCTCTTGTCCCCGCCATCTTCAAGACCGGGCATCAAAACCATTTTCAATACAGTGAAGTTTCTGGCTTAAAATATAAAACATCTTTTCCTCCTTAAAATTTCCCAGTTTTAACCCTCTCTTCTTTTCCTAATATACACATGTAAACTTACCTATTTCCCTCTAAGCACTGTTCTACTTGCATGTACTTTCATTCTTTTAGTTAGAATGTGGGTTATTTAGACGTGTGGTGCTTAAGTTTCCCTATATCCAAGAATTTTCTACTTACCTTTTTGTTATTGACTTCTAGTTTAATTCTGTTGTCAAAAAATTTTTTTAGTTATTTTAATCCTTCAAAATTTGTGAGACTTGTTTGATGGCCCTGTTTTGGTAAATTTTTCATGTGCCCTCGAAAATAATGTGTATTCTGCAATAGTTAGGTATAGTTTCTTATAAGTGCTAACTAGGTCAAGTTGATCAGTTACTAGCTGTGGTTCAAATCCTCTGTATCCTACTTATTTCCCCTTATCTTTCAGCCTCTCATCAGCTATTCAAAGGGGTCTTTAATTGTTGTGGTTGTACTATTTCTTTTTTAGTTTTCTCAGTTTTGCTTCATGTAAGAATTAATAAGGCTTCTTGGTAAATTGATCATTTTATTGTTATTGAATATGCCTCTATCTTTATTCTTACTTTTTACCTCGGGGTCTACTCTAACTGATATTGATATATCCACCCAGCTTTCTAATGGTTCATGCTTTCAAGGTGTATCTTCCCTCACCACTCTGCTTTCAACCTGTCATCTTTATTCATCTTATGTGTCTCTTGTAAGCAGGGAACAGTTGGCTCCTGTTTTTCTTTGTTTTATTTTACTATTTAACCTGCCAATCTCTGCCCTTTAATTGTGTGTTTATCTCATTTACATTAAATGCAATTATTTATATTTGAATGTAAGTCCATCATCAAGTTATTTGTTTTCCATTTGTCCCACTTGTTTTTCGTTCCTCTTTTTCTACCTTTCTTTGATTTAATATTTATGATTCCATTTAACCTTTGTTTCACCTAAAATGTATTCCCTTTTCCCTCCAGCTGCTTTTAAGATTTTTTTAATCTTTGGTTTTCAAGCAGTTCAGTATAATTTGGGTAGTTACAATTTTCTTTGTGGTTATCCTGGCTGTCATTTGCTGAGTTTATTGAATCAATGAGTTGATGTGACTTTTCTTTTTCATTGAGCTGTGTCCTTAAGATTAGTGCATTTTAATTATGTAAATTACATTTTGATTTTTTTTTTTTTAAGAAATCTTCACTGATGACATCTACACTCCAAGAATTAAAGGTTAGGCTCCAACTTCTCTCCTAATATTTAGATTAAAATATACCCTCCCCTCTTTGGAAGGCACGTCCCTTATTTTCTCTGATCTGGCCTACATATTCCCATTTAATCTCATTTATTTCCATGCCCTGCCTCGAACCCTTGGATACCCTCCCACCACCAACATCACGCACACTCCGGTTCCCAAGGTCAAAATCCCTGTTCTAACCTCTCTGCAGCATATTCATTATACTCTGTTCGTCTGTGAAGTCTCAGATCTGATGTCATTTTCTCTAGAAAGCCATCAGGGGCACTGCGGTAATTTCCAATTTTTTGACTGTTCTAAATAGGCTTCTTTGAATGTTATAGTAGATATATTTGACGAACGCATTTCTACTGGTATACAATAGTGTTAACTTCGTAAAGGGAAATCTCCAGGAAAAGGACGTGGGGCATCAAGAAATACTTACTTCTACCAAAATAATGTTCAATGGGGTTTCCGTAGTGTAGTGGTTATCACGTTCGCCTAACACGCGAAAGGTCCCCGGTTCGAAACCGGGCGGAAACAGCTGATTTCTTTGCTTCTGAACTTATTTCCTTTTAGACATGTACTTGTACTTTCCTTTGAGAGTCTCAGACTTAAAAACAAACGTGAATATTTGCGACCCAAAATATGCCACTTTAGCACAAGGCTTATTTTGAGCTGAGATCAATTAGGGAAAAGCAAACAGGAAGGGCTCTCTGTCTTCCTCCTGTCTGCTTAAAAGCAGGGCATAAACATCCCTTTCTGAAGGTGTTCCCCTTCCATCTCTAACACCAGAGGAAGAGAACTACCCTGATCACTAGAAATGGAAACTCAGCGCCAAGATGAGTCTGCAGAAACAAATCCTGCTAAAATAACCCCGGCTTCCGCTAGTTTCCCCATATAGTTACCTTCCCACAAATATTGCCCTTAGAAGCTCAAACTCCCCCTTTTCTTTGTCTACCCTCTTCCCTACAATGTTGTTAAGATGGTATAAAAGATTTTGAGTCTAACTGCTTCTTTGGGTTCTCACTTCTTTCCTGGGAAGCCTTCATGCATATTAAATTAAAATAAAAAATATCCACATCAACAAAATTTGTAAGCTTTTTCTCCTGTTAATCTATCCTTTGTCAATTGGACTCACAGGCTCCTGCTGCAAACCTAACAGAATAGAGGAAAAATTCTTCCTCCTTACATATGGAAATTGTGAATGTCAGGGCATTGGGAATTTGAAGAAAATACACACGTATCCAAAAAGATATTAAGGAAGAAGCATGTAATGTGGAGCTGGGAGTACTTGCATTTAAAACCATAATTCACATGGTTCCACACAAAATAAGTAAGGTACAGAGTGTGCTAAAGGACCATGAGTGATATGGAGAAAAATAAAGCAAAGAACAGGAAGGAACACTGGAACGAGGGGAATGTAGGGTTTAGACATAATGTTCAGGCTGTGTTTTCTGGTGAGTTGATATTTGAGAAAGTACCTGAAGTGGGTAAGGAGCTGGGTCATACATACATAAAGCAAGAATATCCCAGCAAGGGCTGCAGTGGGAGAAATGAGATCTCGGGCAACTCAGCAGCCCAAGTAGGGGCTTTGGCATTTCCTCTGATGAAATGAGATGTTGAGTTTTGAGCAAACCTGTGCTCAAAGTGTTTTGGTTCAAAAAGATTTCTGGTTGCTTATCATTGAGTGTTTTGTAAGGCTGGAAAGGGTGGAAGAAGGGAAACCTATTAAGAGATTTTTGCAATATTCCATGTCAGAGATGAAGGTGTTATAAGCCAGGGTGATAGCAGTTGGGTGATAAGTTTTTCGGATCTAGATGCATTTTGAGGGGTGAGGAAAAGAGAATCCCCTCACGTATGTGGAATGAAAAAATAATTGAGGTCAAGGGTGTCGCCAAGATTTTTACCTAAATATCTGAAAAGTTGAAATTGCCATTAAGTGAAATATGGAAGCCTGGGCTTCGAGAAGGTTTTGAGGGGACACTGAGGAACCAGTCATCCTCTCTATTCTAACAGACTACATGGTAAATGACATATACTTGTCTTCAGCCTAATGAGTGAAGGGCTTATAAGAGGGGCTGTGATGGCCGAGTGGTTAAGGCGTTGGACTCGAAATCCAATGGGGTCTCCCCGCGCAGGTTCAAATCCTGCTCACAGCGTTATGCTTTTTGGTGTGGGACCCACAGCTTGAAGCTTCTGCAAAATCAAATGGCTCCCTGACCAGCACCACAGAGAAACCCCTTAAGTGGCAGTTCCAATTTATAACTCAAATATTTTAGGAGGGTGTCGCCAGCTAGTTATATGTTCCATTATCTTCTTTCGTCATCTGGGCACCTGTGAACCGCCAGAGCTCCCTCTCCCCACTGTCCACGCTGAGCTTTGGACTTGGAGCACTCAAAAATACTGGCTGTGTTGAGGTGAAATTGTTATATCTGGCCGGTGTCTGATCACAGCAGCAAAGAGAACACAGGAGACTTTGAAATTTGGGGAAATAGATACCATTTCTGATTATAGAGAGCCAGCAGCTTCCTTAAAGGCATTCTCAGTCAGTGATCTTCAGTGTTTGTACTGACATCAAAGGCCGGTGAGAGCCATAAAAAATTTAGGATAATACTCCATCATATTTGCCAAGCGCTCTTTGAAGCACTTTTTGTAAATGAGGAAATTGAGGCAGAGAGAGGATATATTTGGACTTCTGACTTTGCCTTTTCAAGCCCATATGAAACCTCATCTCCTCAGCACTTTTGCATTTTCAGCTATTGAATTCTTGCCTCATTTTTGCATTTTGTGTTTATTGCAATTTGTGGACAGATGAATGTTGTGGGTGGGGGAGGGCAGTAATGAAGAGCTCAAAACTAGGCACTAATATAAACTGGGTAAGGAGTGAAGAGAGAACGTGGAAACTGAGTCCATGGAGATATGGTCAAGTAAAACAACAAAACAAAAACAAAACAAACAGCTACTAAGCACCAAACAAGTTTCCAATGCATACAGTCAGAAAATAAGTGAAGACTGACCTGTTTTCAATGAAAACATTTTATGTAAATGTAGGTTATGCAAACAAGTCACAAAATAAATTATGCTTTCCCAGAATTGGTACAGATTTTGTTCTTAATCCCTGTCTAAATTAAAAAATCAGCCACTTCTTCGGCTGGTATGAATTGTGTACAGTAATGGAAAATACTAATATTGAGAGTGGTATGACAGGTGCGGGCCAGTGGCGCAATGGATAACGCGTCTGACTACGGATCAGAAGATTCTAGGTTCGACTCCTGGCTGGCTCGCTAAGCTTGCTTTTTTCTTCACACTTTCAAGGTAGTTTTTCAAAAACAAAAACAAAAAAAAACATTGAAGCAACCCTTAAAGTCTTTCGAATACACTTTCCTGGAACTGATCTTTCACTTTCGCGGATGCTCTCCCAAATCGGCTGTTGGTTGCGTCTGAAAGAGACGTCCGAAGCATCAAAGGAACGATCCTCTAAGATTTTCTCCTTTTATCTCTTCTTGAACTTGAGACAGGAGATTGGCTGAAAAGGACCATTAAAGGAAGGTTTTAAAATCAAAGAGACTCTAAAGAAAAATAAACAGTAACTTTTCTTCCAGTGTCTTCTCCATCGATATTTTTTCCCTGTTGGGAAGAGTCCTCACCCCAGAGGTCTCGCCTGTGCAGTTCCTTTCTCGCCTGGCTACCAGCAAAGAGAAAGGGGGCCGACATCTCCTGGGGAAATGTTGAGGCAAGGAAGGTTCGGCTGCGGGGACACGGGTACGAGCGGCTCTTTGCCTCAGTTGAGCCCTCTAGATAGAGGTTGGCCCTGAAGGCCGCGGTCGCCACTCCTCCCCGACGTGTCCCTACGTGCGCAGCCGAGCCTTCGTCGGGGCAGAGGCCCCCGGGGGACAGAGAACCAACAGGAATCCCTTGTTTTGCCAAGGTAAACAGCCTGGAGAAGATCAGAGTGTAAGGAAGACCTGGGAGGTGGCAGCTTTCGGACTGCTTCTCTGGACAGACCCGCCTCCTCCCTGTGCATCGAGGCCGCGCGTAGAGGCTGGAGGGAAATCACTGCCAAGTGGGAGGCAAGTCCTCAAACCAACCCAAAAGACCATCTTCATATGTGGACGGATTTCCGAATGTGTAGCTTGTCTCCTCGGTGTGCATCGCGGGTGAATTGCAGTCACCGCGTGCGCCGTTGGGGGCCGGAGACCAAACCGGAGAAAGCAGGTGAGCAGCCGTGCCTGGCGCCCGCAGGTGCGCGGTCTCCGGCCACCGCCCGCGCCTCACTCGGTGCCCTGTCCTCACAGGCAGCTGGGAGGGAGGGTTCTCGGTGAAAAGGAAGGACCAAGCACAGACCCGACTGGAACACGGCGCGTGTCTCGCTGCCCTACTTGCGCAGGACTCCTTTTCTCTACAGAAATTTGAAAATTCTTTGACGCGCCCAGATAATATTGTCTCCTGAGTTTCACTAATAACTGAGCAGGCATATTTCAAAAACTCCTCAATTTCCCCTTTCCTAAGACACAACCGCCTGGCTCCCACGCAACTCCTTCAAGTTTCTTCAGTGAAGTCTTCCTAGCAGGTGTACGTTACTTTTTATTAAAAACAAGCAAAGCGAGACGAAAATCCATAGCCTTCTTGTTGAGAGGGACAATGTCTGAAGTCTCGATTCGGAGCACGGGCGATTTGGGTTTATAGGTGGTTTGAATTGGGCAGAGGAAGGGCAAAAGAGCATCCAACGTGGCCCGTACGGGGATCGAACCCGCGACCTTGGCGTTATTAGCACCACGCTCTAACCAACTGAGCTAACCGGCCACCTTGAAGATAGGCCTCTTCTTTTTTTAAAAAAAAGTAATCTCCTCTACATTATTGTGCGTCTAAAACTAAAGGGAATTCTTTCTCTTCTTCCTCCCCCTCTTTCTAAGGAGATCTTTGCATATTCATAGACTGTAATGAGGAATCCACATTCTTTCAATTCTTCGGATTTGGAGAAGAAAACCCACGGAGGAACTTTTGCGCAGACTGAATCTATCCTTGTGGAGGGTGCACTGTTGCCGGATTTTCAGTTGTTGGTGAAGGGAGTCCCCCCTTTTCAGAAGCGTGTCTGTAGCACTGGAACACAAATTGCACACTTGTCTTCCATGAACTGTAACTTAATGACCGATTAAGTTCAGGTTGTTTCAAGGCGAGGAAACGAAGACGAGCGGTGGAGGAAAGGATCCGGTGCCCCGGGGTCGCGGAAGAGCCGCAGACACCTGCACTGACGTCATCAGCCGTGCGCTCCAGTGCTGGACCACGGCCCCCAACAGCACCTGTCACCCGCCAAGTCCAGGTGACTTGTCTTGTTAGGGGTGGGAGAAAGGGGCCGCGGAGGTTTGCAGAGGACGAGGTGATGGCAGCGCCCGGCTGAGGGTTAAAGTTCTCATCCAACCGCACATTCTGTGCGTCATTCAGGTTGCGGGGTGCTAGCCGCGTGACCCCCGCCTTGGGCGGCGGAGGCGGGAGCCGGAGAGGTGCGCCCTGCGGTCCCCAGCGAGCTTATCGGCTGGCTTCCATACCCAGAGACAGGTTGGAGGCGTCTTCGGCACTTCAGGAAACCTTGTGTTAGTTCCCTTGTAACTTTCCAATTTTCTTGCTGACCGACGCCTAGACAATTTTCAGCGAATACTTTCGTTTGGAACTAAGTGAATCAACAAGTAATTACTTCGTTGATTTGAAAGCCAACGCGGGCGCAGGGGAGACGCTTGAGCCTCCAATGTCCACTGTCCCAGGTCGAGGGCCAAGTCCCACGGATTTTCCACCTTGCATTCTTCCAGGCTGCAGGGGCTCTGCTCCGGGGCGCAGGGCCTCCAAGCCTCGACCCCACACGGAAGGACGCTCTCCGACGTGGCCTCTGCGGGCTGCGTCCTCCTTGTCCCCGCGAGGAACTGCATCCCCAACCGTGTCACGGACCCCGAGGTCCGCAGGCAAAGCCACCGCGACGCACCTCGCTTGTTTACGGGCCTTTCAACCCCAAAAGGATTACCGTTGACTCCTTCCTCCTCCGGACAAACGGAGTTTCCCGGGTGGCAGACCTCCCTGACTTTCCCGACTCCGCCCTAGGGTGTTCGGGAGGATTACGCACGCCGGGCACTCGCTCTCCTAGAAAAACCAGCATCTTGCCAGTTGGCGAAACCCAAGATGTGGGTCTGTTGTCCTCACCCCCGCCATCAGCTGCGTCCCGGGTAGACGGAGGGCTCCCGATCCAAGAACTGTCTTTTTCTGTATCCTGCTTTTGAATGAAATATTTTGTATGAACGTTACTAGTAGTGACTCCGGATCAAAAGAAGGGCTCCTTAAAAGATCCGTCCTTTAACATTACACCGTGGTACAGAACGAATCTCCACCGGTCTCAGACTCCAACTACCCCCCAAATCCTCCTCGGAGGCCACCGGAGCTCTCGGTTTCTTGTTTATCCTCCCCAAAATATTCCATGCATAGTCAAGCAAACATCTCCACCTACATCATTGGCAAAACACAAGGGAGCATCTGCCGTGAATGTCTCGTAAGAGGATTTCAAATTATGTGTGTTATATTCCAGATTAGAGCCTATAAATTATCCAACACTGTCTCAGAAAAAATAATAAATCAATATTAACAATTCCTATTATATTTTACAGCATATATGTATGTATGCATGCCATCACATATAATCTTAATAAATACTACTAAATTTCAATTTATGTTTATGCTATCATTCATGCCTTTCTCCATAGTAAAATGATGCACTAGGCCTGTCCCCGCAGCTGAAAAGCAAATATTGTATAAGAAAACCAAAACTTTTTACAGGATTCAAAGTGCTGACGATAATGTAAGGATCTGTGAGGCCCAACACTAAGTGAAGCAGGAGCAGAGGTAATTACGCGAAGAATTGGAAGTGCCCATGTCCTGATTCTTTTTTTTTTTTTTAAGATTTTATTTATTTATTCGACAGAGATAGAGACAGCCAGCGAGAGAGGGAACACAAGCAGGGGGAGTGGGAGAGGAAAAAGCAGGCTCATAGCAAAGGAGCCTGATGTGGGGCTGGATCCCACAACGCCGGGATCACGCCCTGAGCCGAAGGCAGACGCTTAACCGCTGTGCCACCCAGGCGCCCCCCATGTCCTGATTCTTATAGATGCATTTAATAACACCCAAGTGCTCTGAAAAAGGCACTGGGAAGGTTCTTTTTACCTCAAGGAATTGCTGGGAGCAATTAGGCGTATGGACATAGAATTGTGTTTTGCCAAAGAACTTACAGAAGCCCTTTCTGTGATGAGGGTAAATGTCTGTAGCTCCTTTCCACATCGGTAGCACGGGGGACTCAACTTATTTAAAGATTGACATTTGGTATGGGTGGGTATTCACGGTTTACACAGTCAATCAGTAATGGGAAAGTTAAGGACGTTTGCAAAAAGACTTGAGACACCTGCCGAGACCCGGGATCGAACCAGGGACCTTTAGATCTTCAGTCTAACGCTCTCCCAACTGAGCTATCTCGGCCAGCCTCCAGGCTTTTTTTTTGTCAATTACTTTTAAAAATAACCTTTTCTGAACAGTTCATTTTCTTTTTTGGATCCTACATTTCAGGAAAAATAAGTAAAGTCCTTGTCTTGTTTTCTGCAAATGTAACATTTTGTCCTTTTCAAAAATAATTACACCAACATAAAAATTAGACACTGGGGAAACGTACTCAAAGTTTCCCGAGTATTATAGGAAGAACAAAAAAAATTACGAAAATTTTATATACGGTTTCTAAGGATATGAATTAGGCAACGGTTGGGATGTAGTGATTCCAAGCTTCCTGCTGGAAGAATTCAAGACAACACCATCTGGGATAAATTCTAATTAGGACCTCAAATATTTTTTTACTCTTTCAGTTGTTTTTATTCTTTCCCCCTTTCATTTATTAAGGTACAAATTACGTACAGTAAAGTATGCAAATCTTAAGTGCACAGCTTGATGATTTTTACAAACTTACATTCCTGTGTAACCACCTCAGCTCTCCCAGGATTCCTCTCCTTTGCTATCCTCCCAAAGTTAGCCACTGGTCGGAACATTCACTATACGTTGTCATTTATTTTGTACGTTCGCACACATCAAATCAAATTGAATCTGCAGTCTTCTATCTTGCTTCTTTCACTCAATATTGTCTTTGAGATTCATCTGTGTTTTTATCTGTGAAAACACTTTGGTCATTTTCATCAACTTCCATTTGGTCATACCACAACGTACTTGTCCATTCTAATGCCGATGGGCGTTTGGTTTCCCGTTCTAGGTTACAAAAATCATGGAAACTTCTTGTGCAAATTTTGGGTGTACATAAACCCTCAACTCCCAGATAAACAGACACATACATATATACATGTATACATAGGTACATAGATATGCAGATAGATGTATGACATTGCTGGGTCATGCATACTGGATGTATGTATTTTAACTTTATTAGATGTTGCTACACAGTTTTCCAAAATGCACGTATTAGTGTACACTATTAACAGCGACCTTAATGAGGCTTCTTGTCACTCCACAGACTAGCGCATACTGGATATTATCAGCCATGTTAATTGTGGCTTTTCAGGTCAGGATGTCGTGAAGTTTCTTTGTGACATTAATTTGTGTTTTTTGATGACTAAGAACACTAATTATTAAAAGGGAGAGACTAAGATATTTTTGGTGTTTCTCTGTTTTTTTTAATATTTACATTATGGGAGTATCTATTATTTGGATAATTGAAAAACTAATTTAACATATCCTATGTCAAAAAATGTATGAGATATTTGCAGTCAACAAACTCCACCTCCTATATAATGCAAAACATTATAGTATTTAGGTATGGACAAGGCCAAACACAAATCTTTCCTCTTTTGCTCAAACCTGCTGATAAGGCCAAACTCCTCACCAAGTCTTGTTCTTTGTCTCATCAGTGATTAGCTACGATGAGAAAAATTTGTCCCTGTGTTTCCCCTGGTTCAATGATTCGAGAAGGACTCACAGGACTCAGCATATAGTTGTCCTCACAGCTATTATTTGCTATACCAAAAGGATACAAAGCAGAGTCAGCAAAGGGAAAAGCACATGGGGCAAAGTCTGGAGGAAACCAGGTGCAAGTCATACAGGACAGGCTTAATTCCTTCAACCCAAAATTGTGACAACACATGAAAAATGTCTACCAGGGAAATTCACTGAAGACTCGGTACCCAAGATATTTGGGGGAGGCTGCCTAGCATATATTAAAACTCCAGACCCAGAAAGAAAGCACGTGTTCAGCAAGAAAAGTATGGTTTACATGCACAGCTTAGGCAGTGAGCCACTCCTGTCATCTGGGAAATGGTGGGAACCCTCTTAAAATCGAAGTTCCCAGATGCCAGTCAAGGGCCCACCTTGCAAGCAGGACTTTCTAAGGAGAATAGTCTCAGTCCTGCTATGCAAAATCTTTCTGTACAATCCCCCTGAAAGTAGCTGGACACAAATGAACACTTTCCATTCATCTGATGGAAGCTTCTCCAACACAAAACAATTCCAAGTAACCTCACCTGGAAGGTGTGTACCGTCCCATAAGAGTCCGGCAAACTACCCTGCAGGGAACACTCTGACCCTTCAATGTGGAGTGCTCTCCCGATCGCAAGAGCCTAAATAAAGTCCGTGTCCTCATTTACCTGGTTTTTGTCTTTGACAGATTGGTGTTCTGAGTCGCACAGGAGTAAAAGCCCACCTGAGAACCCATCTCATCCACCCAGACAAGGAGTCCTCCCAAGCGTGCTGTGCTCCTTTCCTCACGGATCCCACGGGGAGCCCAGCTCCTCATCCAGGTGCTCCAGACATTCGTCTATGGAGCTTGGTAAGGATTTAATTTTGCTTCCTTGTTTGAGAGTTCTTTAGGTTTGGTGTTGTTGCTGGCTTTTGTTTTACTTTGGTATTATGGGTAACTCCAAATCCACCCCGAAATCCCCCTCAAAAGCCCCCACCATTACATGCTTTGGCACTATGGTGACAATTCAGTTCATTTCCTCCCCAAATGGCAGAATTTAACTCCTAGAACTAGCTCTTTTCAGTATGTCCTTGATTATTTAAGATATCAAAGTCTTCCCACTTTTGAAACAGCTAAGGTTATTTATAATCACATCACTGCCTATGTTGACTTTTTAAAATAGACTTTATTCTTTAGAACATTTTTAAATTTACATAAAAATTGTACGGAAAGTACAGTGTTCCCATATTCCTTCTTCTCCCAACTTCAGAAATTCCCCTATTATTAGCGTCTTGTGATTTGTTTGTTACAACGGATGACCCAAGACTGAGGCATTGTTAGTAGCTAAAGTCCACAGTTTACATTAGAATCTATTCTTTGTGTTGTACAGTTCGATGGATTTTGAAAAACGCATTAGTTGAATGACTAGTAGGCATTGCGATGTAGCGTGAGGCTACTACCAACCTTCTGATGACGCGTCAGAAGGAGGATTATCAGACCTCAGTGGACCACGGGCCACTGAGACTGTCAAAAGTGAAGCCGTGTGTAAGGGTGGATTACTGTGCAGTCGGTCCCCACCTTATGACGGTTCAGTTTACAATGGTGAAAAAGCAATACACGTTCAGTGGAAAGCATACTTTGAATTTTGATTGTTTCCCAGGGTGTGATGTGGGTGAGATCCTCTCTGGTGATGCTGGGCAGTGAGCCGCAGCGACTGGTCAGCCCCGCGATCACGAGGGTCAACAACCCACACACTGAAAACCATTCTGGCCCCACACAGCCATTCTGCTTTTCACTTTCAGTACACTGTTCAATGAATTATGTGGGATATTGAACACTTTATTACAAAATAAGCTTTGTGCTAGATGATTTTGTCCAACTGTAGGCTAACATAAGCATTCTGAGCACATTTAAGGTGAGCGAAACTAAGCTATGATGTTCTGTAAGTTAAGTGTATTAAATGCATTTTTGACTTATGATATTTTCAATTTATGGTGGGTTGTAGGGACGTAAACCTCTTGTAAGTCAAGAAAGATCTGTATTTGTAAATATTTTCTATTCATTTCCCTTGTTTTTTGTTTTATACTTTGTTTTCCACCCCGTTTCTGCTTTCTTTGGGTTTACTGAACATTCCCTGTGATTCTCACCAGCTGTGATTCACTCTGACCCCCTCTCCAGGTTTTGGGTCGGCAGGCTGCCCTGTGACCTCAGTATTCTGATATAACCAAGGAGAGTTATTAATTTTCAGAGTGTTCACCTTTTCTCTTGTTCTGAGGATGAGAGTGGTGAGTCCCAAACTTTTCGCATGTTGGAGCAGAAATGGAAAGTCTTCTGTGTTCACTTTTAAAATCTTACTGTCACTTGGTTAAATAGGCAGCCAAGTATTGTTTCTCGATAACCTGTGATCCTATTTAGTTAGGTGTTTACTACGTCACAACTTTCAATATTTTTCCTCCTCAAATCAAATCCTGATGTCATTTGCATCTAAATCGGGCTGAGATTTCCCAAAGGGCTCCTAGAAGACTTGCTCTTTAATATTGTAATAAGAGGGGTGTTAGAAATAATTAAATTTATTTGCTATATTACTATCAATCAGTTTCTTGAGAAGCATTGTTAAATCGGAAGAGATGTTTAGCCCTCTACCTGAGTTAGTCAAACAGCAAAGTGCAGGGGCACAGTCCCCTAGACTTCCCTCGCTTCTGATGCTATTTGCAAGTTTTGAGGTTTCCCCGAAATACCTCTGGGTTCGATACTTTGCTAGAAGGAGTCACAGAACTCATCAAAGCTGTTAGACTCACTGGTTACAGCGTATTACAGGGAAAGGACACAGATTAAAATCAGCCAAAAGAAAACACACATAAAGCAGATTCTGGCAGGGTTCCAAAATGAAACTTGTGCTGTCCTCAGGGTTAACGTACCCTCCTGGCATCGATGTGTGACCCTGCACGGAGTATTGTCAGCTCAGGAAGTTCACCTGAGTTTCCATGTCCAGAGTTTTTATTGGGGCTTCATTATATCGGCCTAAGTGATTGATTACCCATGTGCTTGAACTTACTCTCCAGGCTGACTGATAGAGCAACAAAGCCCTCCCCCTAAATCACATGGTTGGTCTTTCTGACATGATGAGAGTATGTGGCCAGGTCCACCCTAAAACTATATCCTACTGTACATAGATCATCTCCTAATAGCCGATGCAAAGGCCTGACCTCTCTTTGGGCATAGCTCAAGTTTTCACCACATGGGAAGGGGTGGGCTCCTCTCCACACACTCACCTAGAATGGGCTCTGGCAAAGAAGAGAATATAAATCATTCTATTTCTTAAAGAAACTAATAATATTAGTAAAATAAAGGAAACGTCCAATGTTTCCGGTGTGTGGGCCCCGCTCCTGGGCTCCCAGGAGGCTCTACTCTAACATTTACCCAGGTCAGGATGACTCAGCAAAACCTCAGAGCGGGCTCTATTTCTGCCCCGAGCACTTTGTACATCTGCTTCGTTAAAAAAAATAACCAAAAAGGAGCTTTCCAAGCATAAAGATAAGAAAAATGTTAAAATATCCCTAGTTCCAATTAGATTAAAGTCATATGGCCTTGCACATACTAAAAACATTACATGAAGTCTGTAACTTTCTGGAATGTTCTTCATCATGATGATTGGTAACTTTTTAAAATGTAAAAAACATATGTAACCCTGTACCAGGTATTCCTTCCCCAGAACACTCTCTTCTTTATGAAGAATGTGTATCCTGGGCAGCTGACCTAACTTGGACTCAAATAAAACTCTTCTCTTTCCTCTTTAAAAATTAGACTAGGGAGGACCTTTATCTCTACAAACATTTGGAACCAGAGGAATGTATTATCTAGGCAAAAAATAAAAATAAACAAAATTGTTATGTGAAATATAACTTGGACGTGACAAAAGACACAAAAGTAGGCCATATTTGTAATGGATAAAATCACTTGCAGAGCTTTTTAAAGATCTGGATCTTTTCAATCTGCAGAAATAGAAATGGAAGCCGGGAGAAATAAATAGTAAAGAGACCCAAAAGGTCAGAATTGTAAGAAATGTTTCTTGGTCAACAATTTAAAATTCTATCACTCCATAAATAGTTTTTTTAAATGGGGATTGGCCACAGGGGTGCCTGGGTGGTGCAATTGGTTAAGAGTTGGACACTTGGTTTCGCTCAGGTCGTGATCTTGGGGCCTGGGATCGAGCCTCACATTGGGCTTGTAGTCAGCATGGAGTCTGCTTGGGGTTCTCTCTCTCCTCTCTAATAAATAAAATCTTTTTAAAAGCTTACTGGACACATACGACGAGGGACATATTTAAAGCAGACAATCTGGCCCTTTCTGGTGACGGCAGTGTGAGGTCTGGACGGTCGGGGGTCCCTCTACAAGGGGCTAAAACAAACTACCAATTCCACTTGTCAGCCAAGCGAATGTGTTAATCTTCATTTGGCAGAAGCATATGTCAACTCTAGAAAAGCCTTGAGTTGTAAAGTTTGAAATATCCAGTATTTTCACCCGGAACAATCAAAAGAAACACACTTTTTTTCCTTCTCATCATTCCCATCCAAACCACCTCACTTTTTCCTCCTTTCTCTGTTGTCTTCCTCTTCTCTCACCAAAGTTCTGAGTTTATGCCACTGGACCGTTTTGAGACTCTATGGGTATTTCTGAATATTTTCTACATGTCTCATAACTAACTATGTGATTCAAAGTGAAAAGTTAAAAAAAATCATGGTAATTGTCCTCGATAAGCAAACTAGTAGGAAAGACAATTGTGTATATAAATACATCTTTTTTACAATGAGATAAATGCAATTTTAATACTACAACTGATCTATTAGTAAGAGGGAAAAAACCATCAGATTTTTTTTCTGGGCCATGATGAATGAGCAGAGATCTGTCATGTAGACCAGATGAAGAGTGTTGTGGGTAGAGAAAGGAGTCAAACAGGCCTCCTGCTTTTTTATCTGCATTGGCAAATTCCTTCTCTGACCTTTGACTTTACATTCTTTAGTGAAAGAAACTGCAAGACAAAACAAAACTCTCTCGTTAATATTGTTCATTTCTCAGTATCTATGTTGAACCTTCATTTTGCTAAAATAAATGAATTAAGTCAAACAAAACAAAAGAAACTCTCACTCTAAGGAGCTAAGTGGGAAGACAGCGGGAGCCTCCGTGAGGCCACAGGTGGAGAAAATTTACTGAGAGGTACACTGAGTCAGGAAGTGAGCGGGGTACTGAAGAAACAAAAGCAGTTAAAATACAGTCCTTGCCCCCTATCCCTCCAGCAGCTTCTGATCCAACAAGTGAGGGAGGAAAGCAGAGAGAAGCCTGAGCTAATGCATCGGGGTGTGGCCTGGCCGAGCAGGCAAAGCTCACAGGACAGCATCCCGCAGGCCTGCAGTCACCAGCGGAGAAGTGGACACAAGGAAAGAGAAACGAGCCAGGGCAAAATGAGGGTATTTTTCAAGGCACAGAGGCCTTTGGGAACATGGACTACGAGCAGGGAAATGCTGAGACATTAAGAGGTAAGAGACAATCAAGAAGTCTCAGGAACAGGTTAATAAGGGGAGCAGAGAGAAGGAATCAAAAATGAATCTCGGCTGCAGAGATGAGCATAGCATTATACTAAGTAAAAGAAGTCTAACGCAGAAGCCCACACACCGTATGGCCCCATTTACACAAACTTCTAGAAAAGGCAACAAGATAGCAATGGAAAGCAGATCAGGGTTGGCCAGGGGGCAGGCATGAGGGAATGCTCGATTACACAAGTGGGGGAGGAAACTCCCAGGGGAGGGTGCTCTTCTCCATCTCACAAAGGGTAAGTGATGACCCTGGCAAAGCAGGGTTTGTCAGAGCTGTCCCCACGACAAGGCCCAGAAGCTGGGAATGTGCTGCCTCACGGGGCGAAAGGGGTTTTGCAGAGCTCCTTGAGGTAAGGATCTTAAAATAGGGAGATCATCCTGGATTATCCAGCGGGTCCAATATAATCATAGGGTCCTTCAGAGATGGAAGAGAGGTGTTAGAGCCAGAGAAGAAGATGCCACAACAGCAGCAAACACCAGAGTCGTTCACTTGCCGGCTTTGATGGTAGAAGGTGGCCACGAGCCAGGGACTGTGGGCAGGCTCTAGAAGGTGGAACAGCCAAGACAAAGGACTCTCGCCCAGAGCTCCCAGAAGACCACAGCCCAGCCAGCAGCCGGGTTTCAGCACGCAGGGAGAGCCAACGTAGACTTCTGGCCTACAGAACTGTAAGACAACAATTTTGTGCTATTTGAAGCCACCAGGTTGGTGAAAATCTTACTAAAAAGGAGACACCAGAGAGAAAACTGCATTGCTGTGTTCTGTTTTGAACAGCTCCACAGAAGCTGGTGTGATCAGAGTCATTGCAGTTGTAAAATCAAGCCTTGGAAACTGGGGACAGCCTAGCCCTTGGTAGGTCAGAGACTCCCAGAGCACACAGCAGAACCCCTGGGAACACTTCTCTCGTTTCCTCGGTCACCGCCACTGGCTCACCGTCTCAACTCCGATGGTAAATAACGTTGCCTCAGGCACTACCTTTATGAAAGCGGCGGAAGCGTCTCTTCTGTTGGAAAACGTGCTGGTGTTTCTGGGCCAGGCCCACAGCGAGGACTTTGTGTTTGTTCTCCCTCTGCCTGAAGCGGTCTTGGACCGTGTGTATCCAAGACCTCCTTCCTGACCTCCAGGCCTCTGCTGAGAGGCCACTCGCCCAGAGAGGCCTTCGGTAACAGCCCTACATAACACAGCATTCCCAGGCCGACCCTGGCATCGTCCCTCCCTCCTATCCTGTTTTTAGTTTTCTCTATGAAACTTCATCTACTTGTATATTTATTTTTAGCTGGTCACTGTGGATTCCCTCCTGCTAGAACTTACCTTCCAAGGCCAGAGGCTTCCTCTTTCTACGTCACCAGAGTAACCTCGCACCTAGAATGGACCGGGCAGGAAACGTAGGCGTTGCATGTTTATTACGCAACTGAGAGAAAGAGCACAGGAGAGGGAATGGACTGAAGCAGGACAATTTTCTCACGCGTTGCTGTGACAGACCTGCGGGAATTTGGGTCAGAAACGCGCGGTTGGTCAGCAGGGCGCCTGGCTCTGGGTTCAAAGGTGGGGGGGAGAAATGGTACACGGTCATCAGTATTTACAGAGAGGTCGTGATCAAAGGCATGAACGTAATACAGAGAATGCGCCTATCATTAGTGGAGAGGAAAGCGGGGGACAGAACTGTCAGGAACATCATACTTAAGGAAGAGAGAAGGAGGGTTCGCAGAGACAGAATAAATCCAGGAGACACTGGATCAAAGCAGAGTAACCTTGAATCACTGATTTCAGACATAGCGTCAGAATCAATGTATTTGTCCAAACAGGACTTGTTTATTTTCTGATGAAAATACTTACCAGCCACCCCTGCCGGATGTTTGACTGCTGGACGCTGGCTTGTGTGACTCAAATCACATTAAGATTTCACAGGTGGAATTCAGCATCCCAGCGAAGATGCTCTTTCTCCGCTCCGGGGTGGGGGGGCTTCCGCACCTCCCCGAGCCCCCGGAGCTGACCCGGAGCCGACCCCGGGAGCTGACCTCCGGAACTGACCAAACCGCAGAGCGGAGGACCCAGGTTTTCCGCTCCCCTGCGCAGTTCCCAAAGGGCTGAGGATTCCTCTAAAGAAAGGAACGGGGAAAGGAGGAGGGGTGTTCCTGTGAAGCTGCTTAATGGCTGTAAGGTCTCAGGTGTAGGAGAACTTCCTTGGGTAAATTCCATTTGCCTCCTTCTGGTCTGTGGTTTCTTCCTGTTCGAATGCCTTCTTTAATCTTGGAAATATCCGCGGTCTCAGCATGGAAAATAAAATACCCTCCTTCCAGCTTTTTCTTCGAAGAGGAGGGGGGGGAAATGCATTAGAATAAAAAGAATCAGAAATCGTGAAGGGAAGAAAACATGCTCCAGGTGAGGCTCGAACTCACAACCTCGGCATCACCCGCACATATACTGCTGTATAAGTACCGCGCGCTAACCGATTGCGCCACTGGAGCATGCTTTCCCCGCAGCGCCGGCGCGCGCTCTACAGAGCCTCGGGCCAGGGCGCGACCGTCCCCGCGCCGCCACCGGCAGCGCGCGGTGCCGCAGGGTCGCCTCCCGCACCTGCCGCCCGCCTACGCGGCCGCCAGCCTTCCCTGCAAACCCGCTGTGGTCTGGACGCCTCCCTCCCTCCGGGGAGAGGGCAGTGCTTCTTCCCCGGAGCTACTGGGGACCCAGGACGCGCCCTTCACGAGCCCCGAGCAACTGCGGAGGAGAACGGGCGCGCGGACTCCGGCTCTTCCTCGCCTTCCCTGCAAGAAGGGAACGACGTCCGTGGAAGACGCGAACCGTTTGGCCGAGGCGCGGCCTCCGAGCGCACAGCCGGCTGCTCGGGGATGCTCCTAGCGGACCCGGGACCCCGAGGAGCCGAGTCCGCCAGCCCGGGCTCCGCGGGTCCCCGGGCGGCACCCCGGTCGAGTCCGCGCACCCGCAGGCTGCGTCTCCTCTTCCCCACAACCTCCCGGGCGTGCCTGAAAACCAAGTCAGAGCCGGCTGCTCGGACACTTCTTGCAGGAAACCTGCAGGAGTTGTGACCACTCCTCGTTTGTGCTGCCTGCTACAGCGGCCAAGGCCGTGTCCGCACCCCCGCCCCCCGCTCCTCCCCGTCTCGGTCTCGCAGGCGCCTTGCAGGTAATGCACCTCAGCGACGCCGTGCCCACCCGTGACCCTCGTCCCCTCCCTGGGCCTCTCAGTAGAAAGGCCGGTTGTGTGCTTTTCTCCGTGTGCTTGCTTATTTGTTTGATTTTGGCCTAGGGAAATTGCAGTGGTCAAAGTACACACACCCAAGGTCCGAAGCCTTTTGGCTTTTATGAAATAATTCCCATAAGTAGAAGGAGAACTGGGTAAAATAAAGAAGGGAATAGCCTGCCTGTTCTCGACCCCACAGCGCCTACCAAACAGGACTGCGAGTAATAGACCGGTGGCCAGCTCGCTCCTTCCAGACACACGAAGAGTGGGGGAGGGGAGGGAAGCCGTCCCGCTGTCTATCGCGCTGCTGTGCGGGTGTCATTCCGCGGGTGTTAACACCCGCACATGAGGAGCAGTGAGAAGGTTCTTTGGTAGATGACCACCTCACCAGAGATCCCTCCAACATCCCCACCACACAGTCCCAGGGAGAGAGACCAAGTTCCCCGGAACCTCCAGAGGTCGGTCCCTCTGAACGACAACCCGAGCGATTACCCCTTGGATAGAGCTTACACTGGCCAGGCACCGTTCTAGGGGATTTATGTAAATCTAACAGTGCTCACGGCGCTGCGCTCCAAGTCTGGGTCTAGATAAGAACCAGGATCGAGGGAATTACTGCTCTTCAGGGAAGAAGCTTCCCATGACTCACAGTGTCACTGGGTATTACACTGACTTTCATCAGAGAAGACAAGCCTGTGACACCACATAGGCATTAGGGCACGAAATCATGTTCATGGAGGAAAAAGCAGAGAGCTAAATGCTTGGAATAGTCAATGTTTAAAAAAAATAATAGCCATCTCTGACCTCCATCTACTCTTCGTGAAAGCCTGGCCTGTATGGACCACATCATGGGCTCCCTGCAGTCTGCCTTCATCCAGAATCTCAGGGTGGGAGCACTAGAAGGAGATGCGAAGGAGAGAGGACACGGGTTGGAGTGTTCATTTTTCTGCATTCTTTTCTGGGAGTCAACTCTGTGTAGTCCGTCCAAGTGGACCCTTCCTTCACGTCCCAATAATGGCTTCTTTCCTCGCTCCTTCAGGCCCTTGGGGTGCCAACCACCCAATACCAGTAGCTCTCCACTCCGCCCTTCCCCCCAAACCTGCCCACACCTTGATTAAATAGCCCCTCTCTGAAATCCTTCTTAAAATATCCCATTGCAAAGGGACTCTCTGTACCCTCTGGATTTCCTGACTGATAGAAACCGTGATCGGACTGACAATTATGAATGACTGGCAGTAGTTTGGGAGATAGTTTATAATATTATGTTTTGAAAGGGGGAACAATAGCATGGAAATAAACATACTTTTGTAACTGATGGGGTTCAGAACACATTACCCCAAAATATGGCAACTTGGCAAATTAAATCTTTTAAGCTGAAGGAATCTGAGCAAATGTGAGAAGCAGGAAGTTCACTCTGACCCGCCCCTGCCCCTCTCCCCTGACGCAGGTCATAAGACTCCCGTGTGAGAGGTACCCTGAGAAAACAAGCACCCTTCTGTCCAGAGACAAAGGGACACCAAGAAGTTCCTCCCAGTTTACGAGACTTACCTTGTACCCTTTGGCCTATCATAGTTGTCCACAACGGCCTCTCTTTGTCAAGCTCAACATAAAAATACTCGGCTTTAACCACTTCCTCAGGTTTTCACTTCCTTATGAAGGCTCCCATGTCCCCTAAACCTCTTATCAGGTAAACTTGTATGCTTTCCTCCTGTTAATCTGTCTTTATCAGTTTAATTTTCAGACCCAGCTAGGGACCCTAAAGGGTCCAGGAAAACTTTTTCCCCTTCCCTACATAATAGTAATGCAAATACAGGGAAACCACTGGATCTTTAACCTACTTTTCAAGAAGACGATGGAGATGTGGTAACAACTGAAATGTCCTCTCAAAGTCATCTCAGACAGGAACTATAGGGAATGCTCAAATTCTCTCTCAAAAAGATGATTCTGAAGAATCTGTCATTCAAGGTTCTCATGTTTCTGCTCTGGAAAGAATCTGATACAGCTGGGCTCCATTTGCCATTTCAGAAAAATGATGTCTTTTTATAACCTGAGAAAAATGCCATTTATCTGAGGGTGTATCTTCTCTCCACAAATCTCTAAGATCATGTTAATAACATGAAAATGCTGAAATAGCATTTTACAGATTTATTTATTCATTTTAGAGAGAGAGCATGAGCAGAGGGGAGGGACAGAAGGAGAGGGGGAGAGACCCTCAAGCAGGCTCCCTGCTGAGCACTGAGCCCGATGCTGATGCGGGGCTCGATCCCAGGACCATGAGATCATGACCAGAGCCAGAATCAAGAGCCAGTGACCCAACTGACTGAGTCACCCAGGCACCCCGAAATAGCATTTTAAACATCTCAAGACCTGGCTGCTATGTGCTTCTGGGGCACAAAACTCTCCAATCCCTTTTACTCCATATTTTTAGAACAGTGGTTCCCTGGAGGAACTGGAAAATTGCCTAAAACCGTGAATAGTTCTCATCCCCAGAGACTGAGTTTATTGATTTGGGATCAATCCCAGAAACCAACACCTTTTAAAAGCTCCTAGTTGGTTCTAATAATCATAGACGCTCCCTGTCTTTTAATCTAAGGAGACAAATAAAAATAAGGAAAAATGTTTGGATCCCTCTCAAGTACTCAAACTGGAGAAAAAGCTAAAGTTATACATCCATTTGAAAAGGGTCACCCAAAGAATGAATAATCTAAAAGAAAAGTTGAGGAATTGAAGCAGATGGCCAGGTTCTCTCTTACACACCCCCGGGGTATTTCATAGAATGTGTTAATTAGACAAAAACTGAAAACAGTCGGTACCCTCCAATTTGGAAATGTGTAGATTGGCAGTGGGAGGTGTGGGCTGCAGCCTGGGGAAAAGTTGCACACTATCCTCCTGGACTGGAAGCCCATCCTCCCCAAATCAGTAAGGGGTACTTTCCCACAAGATGGAAGAACTGCTAAACCCCACTCTCTTGCCATCTCCTCTCTCGGATAAAGTTAGGAGAGTCTTAGGGGAAGACTTATTCAGAATGAGTAACCTCCAAGAGTACACCGAGCCTCGGCAGGTCACAAAGAACAATGGAAAATAATGCAGAAATATGGGTCAGTTACCAAAACGATGCCCAGAAAGTCTGTAGCCCCCTCCAGCACTGCGGGGAGAGTAGCATCATGAACGAGGCCAAAAGGACCCCAAGATCATCTCTCTCTCTCTGTGTATCTCTGTCTCTTTCTGTCCATTTCCTTCCCCCCACCCCTTCTATTCCCCCCCCTTTCCTCCGAAGGATGATTAGGATGGAAATTGGGGGAGATAGGATTGGTGGAGGAATATGATCCTAAAACTAATTTTCTCCAACAATCTCAAACCAACAATTTCACCCAATTCAGAAGAACAATAAAAAACTGACATGTTAGCAGGCTTCTGTTATGGCTCTTTAAACAACATTTCAAAGACTCCTTGTATCAATCAGAGTTCTTAGCCATATATGGCCAAATCCAGCTCTGCAATAAGTAGGTAAGAAATTCACCAAACACAAGAATGCCTGAGAAGGCCCGAGGACCCGGCATGGGGGCTATATAACCAGGAACAGCGCCCCAAATCACCCAACAGAACAGCTTACACGGTTGCCACCGTCGGGCAGTGGTACGAGGTTGTTCTGAAAAATGAACCCATTTTCTGGCTCTCTCAGCAGAATGGAGGTTTTGCACTCTCTGCTTTTCTGCGTCCCCATCTCCTGGATCCAAGCCTGACATGAGTGAGTCCGTGGGTGGCAGCTAGGTCCTATGCTTATGTTCTGGCTGCAGGAACAAAATGAAGTTAAAGACAACAGGACTGAGTGATGGTGATGATTGTAGAGCAAAGACAAGAGAGTGAGTGAAGATGACGGTACAGCTTGAACAGCCAAGAAGCAGCAAGAACGGAGTCTGTCCCCTCCTCCTGAACACAGATGCCTGACAAAACAAGCTTAGTGAAAATTCCATAGAATTCAAAGGAAAAAGATGAACACGAGAAGATAATGGAGAGCTAAAGAGTCAGGTAACCAGTATCTGCAGCAGAAAACAATTAAGTGAACCAAGAAATACAACCTCAGTAAAAATATTGGGAAATATGTACAAAGAAAACCATCTTCCAGGAAAAACAGATATTGACTCTGATGAGGTTGGGGAATATAGGTAAGGTTCAGTGGGGTGGAGTCTTTGGTGCAAAATGGTGGTCTATTAAACCGCGGCGACAGGACCTGTGGGCAGAAAGAGCTACTGCACCGGGGTTGTGAGGAATGGCCCATTATATACCCTCAAGTTGGGAGGGAGTTAGGGATAGCGTTAAGTCTCTAAGGAATTTTGGAAGCAAGGTTTCCAGGACCTTGGGGGAGTTAGCTATTGTTGGGAAAAGGTCATTTATTACCATCTAATAAAACCTGAGTCATGAGACCCTTCAGATATAAAACCTGAGTCATGAGACCCTTCAGATGTATATCGGTGGGCCATATGCTTGGGGGGTGATTGCCAACACGTATCTTGGGGGAAGGGTTAGAGATAAAGGAAGTTTCCAAAGGAATTTTTATACGTTAAAGTAGACTTACAGGATCTTGGTGGAGGGGAGGGGGTCAGGCTAGGACTGCCTTTTGCCCTTAGCAAAGTATTAACATGGAGGCAGCTGAGTTCCTAGAGGAATGTCACTGTGCCTGGTTCAAGGACTTGTCAATGGTGTAGGTAGTAAGGACTGTTTCTTTGTCCTTAAGGGCAGCCAGGAGTGCCTGAGGAAACTTGCATACATCCCAGGGGGAGGGGGTTGCAGGGTGTCAGCTTCTGCTTTGTCCTCAGCTTGCCTTCCGTTCCCTCATCAACTCCATCAAAACTGAGATATATTCTCATCATTACCAAACTTAAAAATACAGGAAGAGAGCACCTTACCTACAAAGGCGGCATTAAGTGCAGTTAAAATATATGACAACCTTATGAACACCTTGCGTGGCTGTCGCCGGGGCCTGGAAGGGCAAGTAGGGGATCCATGAAAACGTAGTGCCTTCTCAGTAAACCTACTGAGTGTCCCCTTTGGACCAAGTAACTGGCTGCAGGGTGAAATCAGGAGCCGGCAGTGGCTGGCCCACGTAGGGAGATGGTCATCCCAGAATAAATAAATCATAGCCAGGTGAGGTACGTTTTGTTTTTCAACATGATTTCATGGGTGGTACTATATAGATGAAATAAAATCAATTTTGAGGTAAGGAAGACATTATTCTAGATATCCTGCCAGTGTGTTTTCATAACTTTTAGCTACAGCTAAACGTGGGCTCAGAGCCTAAAGCCTTCACATCATTAAACAAGAATAAAATAGAATAGAATAAAATAAAATAAATTTTAAAAAAGTGTTTGAGACACAACGTTGGGAGAGGAACAATGAGAGAACCAAGGCAGGCATCAGAAATGAATTAAAATAGTTGAAAACAAAATTTAAAAAGGATAAAACTGGATCCCAACGATTATTTTTAGGAAAAAAACAAAAGGGAAAAATAACAGAGACAGAGATAAAATATCTATTTTAAAAATAAAATAGATGATTAGCTTATTAAAAACAGGAATATAAAATTGGGAATTACAACGAGGAGGCAGAAGGAATTTTTAAAAATCATGGAAGTATTTTGCGTAACTTAGCAAAAAAATTGAGAACTTGGACAAAACTGATGATTTTCTAGGACAAGAGGCATTTCTAAGGTTGATTCAGTAGAAGCTAGAGGGCCTTAGAAGCTAATAGTCCTGGACACAGTTAAGTGACTTGTTGGAGAGTCAAGCCTCAGCTTCCCCAGGCCCAGATGGTTTCACAGGCGAAAGCCTTTCAAATCCTCACGGATCCCATGTGTGTGACGATACTTGCAGGAGAGGAAAACCCATCTAGGTCTGTGAGGGGCAAAGGATTAAATTGACATAAAACATTGACAAGAGGGAAAAAAAAAGTGGTTTTAATTACATATGTATGCATAGTAGTTCACAGATGATTGAGACTTATGTACCGTCCTGGGGTAACAGAGAAGGGATTTGGAGCTTCTGAGTTGGGGGAGGCAAATTTTGGAAGGTACAGGAAGAAATGCATGGTAAACAAATGTTGCCTTTTTGTGCAGATAAGAGTGTCTTCCACAATAAATTTGTCCCGGGGAATAGCTCCCTTCTTGGTACAGATACTTTGCCTAATGGAAGTTTCCCTTGTGAGTGTAAATTTCCTTTACAAAAGGGGATATTTAGACGTATTTTAGGCAGTTGAGGCGGGGGGAGAGGGACAGATAAAGAGCTTTTCCTACCTCAGCTGGTTCTCCTATTGACTTAAAACAATCCATATGCAAATTGGCATAGTTTGGGGTAGAATGTTTTGAACCCTTTTCATATTTAAATCATCATGCAGGAAGAAGTGCCTTCGTTTTTTGATTTTTACAACACCAGTATTAGTCTGATACCAGCAACAAATAAAAGTAATGCAATGAAAGAACGCCAGTACAGGAATTACCTGTATTTTGTGGTGTAGGAAATGATGAGGGTGGGGAATATACATGAGGTTCGGTGGGGTGGAGTCCGGAAAAGAAAAAGAAAGAATTCCCGAAGCGTCTTTGGTGCAAAATTGGTGGCTTATTAAAGCACAGGGACAGGACCCGTGGGCAGAAAGAGCTGCTGCCCTGGGTTGTGAGAGGTGGCTGTTATATACCATGGGGTTGGGGGAGGTGAGGAAAAAAAGGGAGGTTGAAAAAGTACTTTCATATGTTAAAGAAGACTCACAAGATACCTGAGACCTTGCCCTTGTCAAGTTAAGGTTGTTTACCCCCTAGTAAGACATTAGCATTGAGATGGTTGGGAACTTCCTGGAGGCTGCGGATTATAAGGACACTCAATTGTATCTACATTCCCTTCCGGAAGCTAGGTTATTGGTACAAATGCTTCCTCTTGTAAACTGCTAAGACATTTGTAAACTGAGGGAGACTTAAGTTTTGCAGGATTGTGGTATCTATAGGTTAACTATTTCTTTGCCCTTTAGGGCGCCTGGAGTGACTGAGGAATGTCACTTACATCCCATGGCGGGGGGGGGGGGGGGGGGGGGGTGCGGGTGTCAGTTTCTGCTTGGTCCTCAGCTTGCCTTCTGTTTCCTCATCAGTGGCAAGTGGTTAAATTTTGGAGCTATTGAGAAAACGGCGTAGAAGGGATATGTTGATGAATTGAGCATGAAAAGAGAGTTCAGGATTATTCCAAGATATATTTTAATGAAAGCCTTATTTTGAAATAATTTCAGATTACAGATTAAAGTTAGCAAATACAGCACAATGATTTCCAACTACTCTTCATCCACATTCATCAAATGTTGGCTCTTTATCACATCTGTTTTATTTTTCTCAATCTTGATATCTGTGAATGTGTGTATGCATATGTACCATAATTATTTTATTTCTACCTGAAACTCTCTGAGAGGAAGCTGCATTTTATTTTACCTATAAATATTTCAAACACTGTATATTTCTTGGAAAAAAGAAATTCTCTTACCGAACTACAACATAATTATATAATAAAAGCAGAGCATTAAACCTGATACAATGCTGTTATCTTACCTACAAGTCTTATTTAAATTTATCCCAATTTGGTAATGTCTTTTGAAGAAAAAAAAAGGATTATATGTGATGCTTAGTTGTCATGCAATTTTAGTCATTTTTAATTTGAAACAACTCCTCCCTCTTCCTTTATCTTTCATGACTTTGTTATTTTTTTAAGAGTACAGGACAGTTATTTTGTGGAAGATACGTCTATTTGGACTTGGCTAATATTTCCAATTATTTATATCCTAAATAATACTCTGCTATTCTCAGTACTTCCTGTCACGTTGTCGTGATGTCAAATTGTCTCCTTACTGGTGATCTTCACTTTCGTCACCTGATTAAGGTGGTATCTCAAGTTTTTCAACTATATCTTACTATTTTTCCTTTTGTCGTTAATAAGTATATTATTTCCCAATAATTTTAGCAGGCATTGATTAGTTTTGCCTGAGTCACTAATTCCTGTTATGGTTTTCCAATGGTGAGTTTCCAATTCCATCAATCTTTTTATATCTATTACAGAATATTCCATGGTAAGGAAAGCCTGTTTATTTCTTTCCATTTAAAAGAAAGTTGTCCACATCACTCTGGTCTCATTGTATGGATTTGCATTTTAATCTAAGAGTTATAAAGTTTTACATTGATTTTTCCCTTAATTTCCAAATAGTTCCAAATTTGGCCAGTGTATATTTCTTCAAAGTGTGTTTTTGGCAGGTTTCATCATCTTTCACACTTCTTCACACTTAGACAATGCACGATGTTACAAGTTCTATCATGCAGTTTCCTGGGCCTTGACTCTGGATACACACACACACACACACACACACACACACAGTCACTCAACAAATACTGGAAGCCATTGGTTTATATAATCACAATAGAGGGGGAGCAGTGATCTTGGGGACTGAAAACGTAATGCCCATGAATAGGCTGCTTCGTAGACACAAAATGAGTTCATGGGAAAAAAAGAGAAATTCAGTCTTTCAGTTGGATTTTTCTCAACTCGTTCCACCAATTGTCTGTTTTTTGGAGGCGTGCTTTGAGACCTGACACGTGGGCCCCCAAAAGTGCTGCTCGCTTCACTCGTCTCTAGTTCTGTGCCCAGTAAGACAAATCTGGGTTTCAGCATCATAATCAGAAGCTGTGTTTTATGCCCTTCTCTTGTCCTGGCAAGAGGTTTTTCTCATCGTCCTTCTCTCGTCTTTGTGTCCTCTCCCTCTGTTCCACCAGACTCTTGCCTTTAGAACATCATCCCCTTCGAGGCCCAGCCGCAACCTGCAGCTTCCTGTTTCCAGAGCAACTCTGGAGCAACTGCCATTTCTGACCTGGGAAAGAAATGCACTGGCCTCCCACTTTTGATGGAGCAGTTAAACATCACCAATACTGCTTAGTATTCTTAGATGAGGGCCAGTGTTCGCGTGGGGGCAGCTCATTCCAGTTACGAAACACCAGAATGAGGCGGGAAGGATTAGCCACTTCGTGTCTGGTAGAATGTACCAGGGCTGAGTAGCTTTCTTTGTTCTTCTTTATTAGCTGACCTTGGTTCCTTGACCTTCAGATAATTTTTATCCCTCCTACGGTATTTGCAAACTCACTGCACTCTGGTTACATTTCTTTAGCTGGGCTTCATCCAACAAACCTTTACTGAGCACAGACTAGGTCCATACTTTGCAAGCCTCTGAGATCCAATAGCAAACAAGATACAACTCTTGTCTGCCGGGGGGTTTAGAGTCCACTAAAGAAGTATGATAAAAGCAATAATAATATAACTCCTTTAGGCCTTCAATAGGTAATCAGGACTCCAGGTTGTGACCGAAACTCCATACAAATTAGCTTATCTACTGGCTGATATTGGCATTAATTATAGTGCTGGTGGCATTTCAAGGTTTCCCACACCTGATTTCTGAGAATAGAGTATAGATTTGGCAAATACATTTCTAGTTCCAGGTTTTGGTGTCAAGGAAACATCCTTTTGAAATCATCTACGAGAGATGAAAAAGCTTAGAAGCTGGAGGCCCCAGTGAGATTCGAACTCACGACCCCTGGTTTACGAGACCAGTGCTCTAACCCCTGAGCTACGGAGCCTCACCGAGGGGCTCTTTCACTTCTTGCCCTAAAGTTGATTATACATGCAAATGTTTCGTTTTCTGTTTCTGTGAGTCTCTGGAAATTGGATGTTCCGCCCCCTCCCCTTTCCGATTTCCTCCGTGACAGTTTTCACATCACAAAGGCTGTCTGGGGACTCGGCCCGGACGCGCGACCCCACACAGTAGGGAGGCCGGGGTGAGGAAGGAAACCGCGCCGGAAACCGCAGGCTTCCGGCCCCAAGTCCGCCGCAGGTGCCTCTAAAACAGCAAGCGGGGCTTTCCTTGCCACCTTCCCGGCTGGCCGCCGGCTTCTGCAGAAACAGCAGCTGTCCTAAATACAAACCCAAACACCTCGACTGCTGCCGAGGACACGCCGCTCACTAAAACGACTCAGAAAAATAGGATTCACGGGGTGGGAAGCGGGGAGCCCGCCGCGCGTCTGCCCAATTCTGGACCACGCTCCGCGCGCTGCAGAGGAGAGGCGCTGCGATCCAGCCGGAGCCGGGCGGACAGCTCTGCAGAGGGACCCAAGCCCTAAAACAACCGCGGTCACACACAGGCACGACAACGCCCTTGTGACCCGGAGTGTCTCAAACACCCATGTTAGGAAAACCAAGCAAAACAAGGAATGGTCATATCAATGAAGTTGAGAGTGAGGGCAGGGGAGGGGATGTCAGCCTTTTCACTTATTCTTAGTGATTAAAGATCACTAAGGATAAAAGATCCTTTAAGGATTAAAGATCCCTCCTGCATCCCAGAGGAGCCAGTTTTTTCCAATTCTCCAAAACCCTAAGCTTGCTTGTGCATAAGGGACCCTACCTACCGACACCCCTCCTCATCCCCCAGGTAACAGAGAAGGGGACTGCAGGCCCAACAGGCCTGTGGTTTGCAATGTTTTTCAGATTTCATCCCAAATTTAGGTACCATGTTCACCTCCTGTTTCTAGCACCTAAAGAAATGTATAACCTCAGTGAAATACAGGTCTGTTAGCTTCAGAGGAATCACTTGGATTTTTTTTTTTTTTTTTGGTGTTTTATGTTTTAATGATCTTAAGTGTGATCTTAGTGGGCTCTCTTTCTTCCCCTGTCTGCAGAGACAAAAGCTCCTGATCCTTAAATGCATTCATTCAATAAAGCATTTACTAACAGGTGAGCCATCATTAAGGGCAGGACACTGTGGAGACGCTTGTCTAGCTCACTGAGTTCTCCGTAGTTAACAGACTGCCTGGCATGCAGTCAAATCTCTACCACGTAGGGCATTTGTGACAGAATATTTACCTACAAATACAGTTAAATGGCAAGTGCTTTTGCAGCTCTGGGAAAGCCTGCAAAGACCCACAGTTCTGGAAGGGTTCCAGCTCTCTTCCTCTCAACTTCAGTCTCCAGAAGTCAGCAGAGCCTTGCACGGAGCTCACATATAAGACCTCTGAGGCAGGAAGATAGGCCTGACTGTCGGGTGCTGATAAAATGAGCATGGCCTCTTCATTAGAATGAAAGAATGCTCTTTAAAAAGAGGGAAGGGGTGGTAAGAACACCAGAAATGAAGAAGAGAATATAGCCGGAAGGGAGACAGGAAGGACAGGAAGAAGGAGAGGATAAGGCACCTGCTCCCACCAAGCCACCAAATCTGTGGGCAATAGTCCCAAAGATGCCCTGAGCCACTCCTCTCCCAGGCCTGAGTCTCTGGTTTTGACTCTGAATTTGGGTCCGGCTTCCCACTTACAAACGCCACACTAAGGTGCTGTATATCCGTACAGAATAGCGTGAATTATAAGATGATACTAGGGTAATATTTCTTTGTATTTGGTTCAGCCTTACCTACGATAAATGTGATTTGAGAAGCCAAATGATTCAGAAGTCAGTCTATGAAGGACCTGGCCCTTTGACTCTGTGATGCTGACCTAGACAATGAACTTTTCCCTACTGTTGTTACTAATTTCCACCTCCTTCTAATGTAAGAAATCTTTGCCCAATTGGAATTTGTTTTAGCAGGAGTTTTCAGAACACCCATTGGATTGATCTCCAAACTTCGGGTTACGTTCAAGAGGGGACATCAGGCACCTACCTTTCTCCTCTTCTTGCCATCTCCCATCTGCCAGTCCCTTCCATTGGCTGAGTCCAGACAGGAGCTAGCTAGGGGCAAGAGAGCCCAACTGATGCACCTTCCAGGGCAGAAAAGCAGGGCAGAGAATGGGTCTGGATGGGCAAATGGAGAATGATCACACCTGCTGTTGTAACTGTAGCCATAGGGTTAGTGTAGGGTTGGTTAAGTCCTGAACTTCCATCTTCTATAAACCTTGGATAATAGTGTAGGTTGAAGCTTGAGCAGCGGATAAGTAATATGTACTGCTAAATAATTTTTATCATCCTGTATTGGGAGTACAGCCACTGCAAGGAGGAGTACGGATATGTTTGCCACTACCTGACATGAAGTGAGGAAGAAGGCATGAAGCATAGGTTCTTTCCAGCAGATGCGTCCCAGTGAGACTGGCATGTGCAAGGCAGCCCTTCTGTCAGATAAGGCTGGGGAGGCATCTGGTCCTAGAGAAAATGTGGGGCTTCTGGTGTCCGGCAATAGCTCAGTTCATTCCAAACAGCCAACTGAGGCTGCAAGGTAGGCATATTTCCTGGCTTCATTAGGCCTGCTGGAGGGGTAAGCAAGTCTGTTTCTCTTGGAGACTTGATGATCTATACAAATAATGTGTTGGAAATCTCATTCTGATACTAGTAGAATGAATTATCATTTTGGGGGCTCCTGGGTGGCACAGCGGTTAGGCGTCTGCCTTCGGCTCAGGGCGTGATCCCGGTGTTGTGGGATTGAGCCCCACATCAGGCTCTTCCGCTATGAGCCTGCTTCTTCCTCCTCCCACTCCCTGCTTGTGTTCCCTCTCTCGCTGGCTGTCTCTGTCTCTGTCGAATAAATAAATAAAATCTTAAAAAAAAAAAAGAATGAATTATCATTTTAAAATGCACAGTCTTGGGGCACCTGGGTGGCTCAGTCGTTAAGTGTCTGCCTTTGGCTCAGGTCGTGATCCCAGGGTCCTGGGATCGAGTCCTGCTTTGGGCTCCCTGCTAGGCCGGAAGCCTGCTTCTCCCTCTCCCACACCCCCTGCTTGTGTTCCCTCTCTCGTTGTCTCTCTCTCTGTCAAATAAATAAATAAAATCTTTTAAAAAAATAAAAAAATAAAATGCACAGTCTTGCCTTGCCCTTGAGCGTTGGAAGACTCCTGTAACGCCAGTGACGAGCCAAGTTGCCAGTCAGGAAACATCAGTTACTGGTCCACAGAGAGGCAAGCTTGTTCCAGGATATAATTCAATGCACTCCTACCTTCACTGAGGAACTTCACTACCAACAAGTCACCCGCAGAACTGAACCAGATGCTCGGTAAAGTAGTTGAGTTACCTCCGGCACAAGCTCCGTCTCTGGAAACAGCGCGGACGGTACTGAACGTTTACGGACGGTGAGCGGCTCTGCCCAGACTTCTCCATCCTTCCCATTGGACTGAGTTTGTACACAAAGCGAAGACCCTGATTCTGTAATTGTTCCTTTTGGAGGCAGATTTTTGGTCAACTGGACTCAAGCGGAATCCATAAGATCTCTCCTAACAACTAATACCTAGTGTGGCTGCGGTTGGCAGCAGATGGAAGAAATGTGGCCAGATCTCTGCCTTCCACAAATCTCTCACCCCACCCACCCGGGGAGATGCTTCTCTAATCTAGAGTAGAGAGAAACTGTTAGCCCAAGAAGCTGGAGTTGGTTCACTCCACTGATAGGACACGAGCAACAAACATCTGAAAAGAAACAGAAGCTCTAACCTTCCTCCGGGAGAACAACAAAGAAGACAAAGCTATCAGTGGGCTCAGAATAAAAAACACAGAACCACAGGTTCGAGCAAGAGTTGGCAAACTCGTCCTGTAAAGGCCAGGAGGTAAATATTTTACGCTTTGCGGGCATGCGGTCTCTGTGACAACTAAGTTCCCCTCCAGTGCGGCTCAGAAATAGTCATAGAAAATAGATAAGCGAAGAAACGCGGCTGTGTTCCCACAGCTCTATTTATGACACCGACACTGGAATCTCATGTAATTTTCACAGGTCCTGAAATACTCTTTTGGTATTTTCACCCATCTTAAAATGTAATGTTTGAGGTCACAGGCCATGCAAAAATGGGCAGGGGGTGGGATGTGGCCGGCGGGGTGGTTTGCTGACCCTGGAACAGGATACAATATAGACTGTCAAATACGGGTGAATACAACCTCTCAAAGTCTGGTTTGAAACTCGAGTGCCATTATTTGAATTTCTTTTCTTTCTCTTTTTCTCTTGTTGTTCCTTTAATTATAATATGATGATATTTGCCATTATTGTTGCCTTAGTTACTATGGCTGTGTAACAAATTACCCCCCAAATCAAGGGCTTAACACAATTACTACATGGGTTTGACATATATATGTAATTTCTGACTCCCAAGTCCGCCACGGTGTCACCTGACATCCTTCTGGGATCTGACCAAAGGTTTTACAGTCACACCCCATGGCTTCATCTTTAGACCATGTTTTCCTGATGTTTTCCCAGAAGCCTTTCTTAATTATAATATGGTCTGTCATCTGGAGAGACTGGCAACAAGGGACAGTTTTCTTGCTGGGTATCCAGCAAGCCCTGGTTCCTTTATTATGAACAATTCCTTCTTCAGCGTGTCTCTCTCACGGCTCATGTTACTGTATACATCTGGGAAAGGCCAGGTGACACTTTCAAAGCTTTAACTGGTCATGTCCTTGGCTGAATCCCCAAACCCATTAGGTCCATTTTCTACTTTTCACATTAGTACAGAAACAGTGTTGCTCAACTTCCTGCCATTAGACATTAGTGGCAGTGCCCTCATTTCCTGCAGCATTTTTTTTTTTAGATTTTATTTTTGATTGATCTCTATGCCCTAAATGGGGCTCCAACTCACAACCTCAAGACCAAGAGCCTGCTCTTCCGACTGAGCCAGCCAGGTGCCCCTTCTCCAGCTTTTTTTTTTTTTTTAAAGATTTTATTTATTTATTTGACAGAGAGAGAGACAGCCAGCAAGAGAGGGGACACAAGCAGGGGGAGTGGGAGAGGAAGAAGCAGGCTCCCAGTGGAGGAGCCTGATGTGGGGCTTGATCCCAGACCGCTGGGCTCACGCCCTGAGCCGAAGGCAGACGCCTAACGACTGAGCCACCCAGGCGCCCCCCTTCTCCAGCTTCTAATAGCATTTTTCCTCACTCTCCTTTGAACATCTCTGACTCTGGGACCCAGCACAGCACAGGTGGTAGGAAGAAACTGTCTTCAAGACTTTTCAGTATCCTTCTCCTCAAGGTCTTTCTGGTTTCTGCCTGCTGCCCAGCCTTAAGGGCACAAGCTTTGGGATTTGTTATCATTTTCGGGTAACAAATTCTGCATTAGCTTGTACCCATTATGAATTTATTGCCTCTCAGTCCCAAATTCATTCTTTATGCCTGCTTTCTAGAAATGGATATGAATCCTTTCTTTTGCCAACTGGCAATGAAGCTTTGTCCACAGAGGATGGTGGAGAGTCATTGCAGGAGGAAGTGGGTTTTGCTTCCTAGTTCCCACCTGTTACATGGTCTGCTGCTTGCCCAGGGCCTCGTTCCTACACCAGGCATGGCTTCCCCACCCCCATCGGGCTCCAGCAGCAAGCACCAGCCCCCCCTTCCCCTGGCGTCCCCCTTGAGTGTCCTCAGGGAGAGACCTCTCCAAGAATAGCTTTCCAAGAAAAGCTAGAAGATGGATTTCCCACAAGTTCCAGAGGGCAATTTCAAGCCAGTTCTGCTAGCACAACAGGGCAATGTCTCTGCTCTTCAGTGAGCCAGGCTGTGCCCTTTACAGCAAGGTCTGGGTCTTTGCTAGGGGTGGGGTGAGGGGTGGAGGGCTCTTCCTTCTGCGGTTATCTCTGTCCTCACTTCCTAAGGTGCTGTATCAGCCCTTGGGGTGGTGACTGCTCCTTACATCTGCTATCCTTATAGTCCTTAGAATTCTCTTTATTTTTTCCTAGCCAAATCCTCAGTCCTCCAATCTCCCGGTAGTTAATAATTCTCTATATTAAAACTTTCCCGGGGGCGCCTGGGTGGCACAGTGGTTGAGCGTCTGCCTTCAGCTCAGGGCGTGATCCCGGTGTTATGGGATCGAGCCCCACATCAGGCTCCTCCGCTGGGAGCCTGCTTCTTCCTCTCCCACTCCCCCTGCTTGTGTTCCCTCTCTCGCGAGCCCCACATCAGGCTCCTCCGCTGGGAGCCTGCTTCTTCCTCTCCCACTCCCCCTGCTTGTGTTCCCTCTCTCGCTGGCTGTCTCTCTCTCTCTGTCAAATAAATAAAATCTTTAAAAATAAATAAATAAAACTTTCCTGGTGCATTACCAGATAAATATGTTCTGGGGATATAACGTAAAACATGTCACTATAGTTAGCAATACTCAATTGTACATTTGAAAATTGCTGAGAGAGGAGATCTTAAAAGTTTTCATCACAAGGGAAAAATTGTCACAGTGTGAGGTGCGGATGTGAACTCGTTATTGTGGCCATCACTTTGCAATATATGCATATATCAAATCATCACCTTCAACTTACAGAGTGTTGTATGTCAGTTATATCTCAATAAAACTGGAAAAATAATGTAAAAATAAGCAAGCAAGCAAACAATTTTTCCTGGGAAATTACTGCGTGGTTTCTCTCTCCTGATTGGACCAAGATTGATTCCTACGTGCCAACTCCATAAAAAATCATATTACAACTTAATGGCTTAACTTACACAACAATGATCATGTCTTCTCTCACAGACTTGGTCAGGAATTTGGGCAGAGCACAGCAGAGCACAGCTTGTCTCTGCTCCTGATTTCTGGAGACCCGACTGGAAGACTAGAAGGCTGGGGCAGGAAGTCACCTACTCACATGTCTGGCAGTTGCTGCTGGCTGTGGGCCGGAGACCTCAGTTCCTCTCTACAGGGTCCCTCCCTGTGGGCTTTCTTGCAGCATGGTGCCTTGGTTCTGAGGACCAACGTTCTGAGGGAAAGCTGTTGGAAGCTCTGGTGAGCTCACCTGGGGAGTCCCACAGCATCGATGCCAGCACACAGCAGATCTATCCAGATTCAATGAGAGGGAACACAGACCCCTACCTCTGGAGGGAAATGTGTCAAAATCATTCTAAAGGAAGAGCACATGGGACGAACTATGTTGCCAAGACCATCTTTGGACAATGCAATCTGTCACAGGCTTTTTATGGCTGAATTCAGAAGCCCCTACTGCCTCAGATTTCACTTATCCAATTTCCCCTGAACTTGTAAGAAAAACTCGAGAAAATAAATTAATAATAAAGAGGTGTTAGGAAATATTCTACCCAGAAGTTCATGAAATATCGGCTGTGCTGTGCAGGAACAAATCTATCAAAGACAAGTGGATTATGGCATATTTTCAGCGGCAATTCCATATTCACATTACATTTTAATAACATTCATTTTCAAGTATCCCAGATATTTTAAACCTATATTCAGAAGTTTTCACTTCATAGAAAATAGATACATAAACTTCAAACAGGTATAGGAGGCCTTATGTGAAAATTCAACATATGCATATACCAAAATATACACTTAATTTTGCATACTGTTTGTAATTGCACTGCTGAAATATAGTCACATTAAAGTAACATCTACAGGGGCGCCTGGATGGCACAGCGGTTGGGCGTCTGCCTTCAGCTCAGGGCGTGATCCCGGCATTGTGGGATCGAGCCCCACATCAGGCTCCTCCGCTATGAGCCTGGTTCTTTCTCTCCCACTCCCCCTGCTTGTGTTGCCTCTCTCTCTGGCTGTCTCTATCTCTGTCAAATGAATAAATAAAATCTTAAAAAAAAAAAAGTAACATCTACAAATAATAACTTAATATTCAAGAAATATTTCCCACTCAATTTTAGAGTCACAGATGAAGAAATTAAAATTAATTTTAAATTAGATTTAAAAGTGATGTCTACAAATTTAAGTGTCCTATAGATTTAGACCCTGGCAGTCTAATAGAAACCTGCTGACACTTATTTACTGGGATGTTACATTGCTTTTCTCCTTCACAGTTTAATCCGAGAATACTAGTTGCAACAAGGTTATTTCTTTTTCTTTCTCTTTTTTTGGCTACTCCATTTCCACAGTCACTGAAACATATTTTTTCAGCCATAAAAGGCAAACCTGTTTCAGAAGAGCTGCTGCCCCCCCCCCCGCCCCCGACGGGTGATCTGGCGGAAAAGCCTCCGAGGGCTCTAAGGAAGGGGGGACAGGCTCACTCCGCAGCGCCCGAGCGACCCCGCGGGGCAGGAGAGCGAGCTGGTTCCGAACCGTGTGCGGTGATGCGGGCGGCGGCATCTCAGGCTGGGTCGGTCGAGAACAGGAGGAGTGCTTCGGAATGCACGGAGCGGGTCTCTGGACGACGACCCCCTCCGTCCAGGGCAGGGGGAAGGTGTTTGCTCGCTGAGTCTCTGCCGACCCTGCAGCAGCCTGCCGCGGGGCCTGCAGGGCGCGGGTCCGAGTCGCAAAGATCACGGTGACGGCCTGCGGTCCAGGTGCCAGGTGGGGTCGCTGCGAGCACCCGGATCCCCGGGCCTGTAGGAACGGCTCGGGTCCGCAGCGACGCGGTGCTCCGCTGTCTCTGCGTTTCTGCATCAGAGTTGGGAACTCCCGCCTGGTCCGCCAACCCCAGCGAGAGTCGGTCTCCGCGACTCCGGGGCGCCCAGCGCGAGGGCAGAAGCCTAAGCAGGAAGCTTTAGGGGGCTCCTGCCGCGGTGTCAGGATGGCCGAGTGGTCTAAGGCGCCAGACTCAAGCATCTGCTTCCCGCGCTGGGGCTTCTGGTCTCCGCATGGAGGCGTGGGTTCGAATCCCACTTCTGACACTTCCAGTTTTGTTCCTCCTGAACACCCCGACTCTGGACGAGGGGGCAAGTCCCCAACTAGAGACTACTCGGATTTTTCAGGGACATATGGCCGCAGCCCCCAGCGCCGTCAGAGCTCCTCTCTTCCCAGCAAAAGGAACCACACGTTGGGTCCTGGTTCTGTGCTGTAGAGAACTACTGAAGTCTTCACTGTTTTCCCGCATGCGGAAAAGAAGCTGTTACGAAGTTCTGTCCAAAAGCTCCCTTTACCCCTTCTAAACTGCGAGGGAAAGCCCCTCCCAGTGACCGCACCGTTGAAAATGTTTAGGTGAGCAATAGCAGAGAAATGGCCGTGCTGTTAAAATAAACTAAACCAACAGCTCCCTTCGAGATTTTATCTCAGAATTATGTGATTTAGATGTCTTTTCTTTGATTTTTTGAAGTTAAAAAATGCATCTTATGAAGTTCTACATAACTTGGTCTTAAAACTAAGATCTTAGATTTTTGCATGTTTGCTTTTAAACGAGTTTGCCTTCCTGTACTGTATAGCTTTCGGATTACTAGTCAGCAGTGCCTCTCCTGGGGATGTATCCCAGCGACATTCCAGCTCAGCTCCATGACTGCCTTGTCTAGTATAGTCTTCATAGCATTTTTCTTCTTTTTTCAAAATTGAGATATACTTGACACGTAATGTTGTATGTACAACATAGTTCTGTCTGGTCACATAATTACCATTTCTTCTAGAGCTGAGAACAGTTAAGATCTAGTCTCTTGACAAGTTCAATGTTTATAGCACAATTTTGCTGTCCATAATCACTGTACCGTGTATTAGATTTCCAGGAAGTGTTTATCTACTAGTTGCAAATATGTACCATAGAACAATCTCTCTCCCATTCCCCTTCTTCCATCTCCCGGTGTCCACCATTTTACTCTCTGCTTTCACAATTTTTAAAAAATTCCACCTATAAGAGATGTTACGTAGTACTTGTCTTTCACTCTCTGACTTATCTCACTTAGCATAATATTCTCAGGGTCCACCCGTGTTGATTCAAATGGCAGAATGTCCTCTTTTCTCATGGCTAAATACTATTATATAGATAATATACAGAGATAGATATATCTACATTCTATATATATATAATTGAAGAGTATATATAGTGATATATAATTTGATATTTTATATATAAATATACATATAAAATATATTATATCTTACATCTTTATTATATATATTATATATATTATTATATATCTTACATCTTTATCCATTCATGCATTGACAGATAAAGTTTGCTTCAATATCTTGGCTATTGTGAGTAATACTGCAATAAACATGGGAGTGCATATGTCTCTTCAATACTCTATTTTTATTTCCTTTGAATAAATACACAGAAGTGGGATTTCTGTGTCATATGATAGTTCTATTTTTAATTTTTTTGAGGAACCTCCACACTGTTTCCAGAGTGACTGCACAGTTTACAGTCTGACCAACAGTGTAAGAGGGTTCCCCTTTCTCCACGTCCTCCCAAACACTTGTGATCTCTGGTCTTCTTGATGGTAGCTATTCTAACAGGTGGGAGGTGGTATTTCGTTGTGGGTTTGATTTGTGCCCCTGACAGTGATGTTGAGCACCTTTTCATGTACCTGCTGTGCGTTTGAAAGTCTTTGGACAAAACGTCTATTTAGCTCCTCTGCCCATTCAAAAATCAGATTGATTGTTATTTTGTAATTAAGGTGTATGAATCTTTTACAAATTTTGACTACTAACCCCTTATTCAACACGTGGTTTCAAAATTTTCTCCCATTCTGTTGGTTGTCTTTTTATTCTGTGCAGGAGAATAGCTTCTTTTTTAAAGAACAACATTAAACACTTTATAGATCTATATGTTGGGGGAGAAGAAAGGGTGGATACCAGGCATGACATGGAAAAACAATGCATCAGAGTATAACTGAGAGTGACCTTTATGGACTAATAACAAAAGTGAGTCATGGACAGCCAAGCATGATTAATTTACTTCTTTGAATTCAAAACCTCCCTCCCCCTCCCCAAGATTATTAAATTCCATGTCTTACACTCTCCTTCTCACTTCTACAAATGTATAACCACCTACCACTCTTTCCTGCTCTACCTTTCCTCTGAAATGATGAAATTCTAAATTATTTTTCTCTGTATTCTCCGTTTGTATCTTTTTCATTGTTCTGAATTGGGACTGTTTATTTTTCTGTTACTGACTTTGCTTTCTGTGTTTCAAAGCATCCACAGTATATTTGGGGCTAGATAGGAAACCTTAAAAAATAGAATAAAATAAAAATCCTTTGGCAACGTTTGCTTTGCTTTGTAAAGTACCGAACACCGGCTCAAGACAAGGAGCACGGGCTTCTCGTTCCCTCAAGCCAGGAAGCTGTTCTGCAGCTTGATGGAAATGTGCAAGCAGTGATCTGAGTATTTGCACCCTTCCCCAAAGTGTCATTTTGTACTAATCCTGGACAATGACAACATAAGGTATGTTGATATTACTTTTAAATGCAAAAGGGGAAACCAGAAAATGTGTGTATTTACACCCATGGTGTATCTTTCTCAGTAATATAAAAACACAAAGGCTGTAAATCGATTCTAGCAGTTGTATTATTGATTCTGTTTTGTTTCTTTCAGTTTCTCTCTGTGGGGAAAAGCAGTGAATTTCCCAGTAATTTTGTAACAGCACTCCTGGTTGGAGTGCTTAAGGGTTAACTTGCTTCAGGCTTATGTGCTCCTTGCTTGCTGACCTAAGTTCCTTGATCTGTAGCAGAAATAACCTACTTTCCTTGGGATTGGCAGACCCGTGGCCTTGAGGAGTGAAGGACCAGGCTCTCCCAGAAGATAAGGGGACGGACGAAGTAACGGAGGGTGCTGCACTTGAAAACAGCTGTCACAGAGCCCAGCAAGTCTGTTCACGGTCATGTCCACATATAAGTAACAGCCTGGACACCTGCTTCTCCCGCATGTAGCCCCCCTCCTTTTCCCCGCCTTCCCTTTACAGCCCTCCAGCATCAACTGGACAGGGAAGATGGTCTCTGAGACATTAGTCCACCATCTTCCCAGGTTGCTGGCTTCCCTTTCCCATCCTCACTGGTCTCTGAGTACTGATTTTACAGCAGCCAGCAGCCAACCTAAGTTGGAACCAGATCTCTGTCCCGCAACAGTTTCCTCAGTGGAAAAGCCTAGGACAGACGCGTGGGAGCCTCATCAGCTGAGCTACCAATCACAAAAGCCTGGTCTTTCTCGTTCTCATGGCCAGGCAGGAGACTGGCCTGTACTTTCCCCATGGCAAGGCAGACAATGTAGCATCCTCCTCCTGACCACAGAATCTGGCTGCACGTGTCTCCCAGGAAAGGGAGGTCTTTCTGGTTACCTCGTATCTTTTGTTTTGTTTTGTTTTGTTTTGTTTGTTTTTAAGACGAGTTCCCAGACTTCGTTAAAGTCACCAGGTTGGCAGAGCAAGGCATGACCTTCTGATGGAAATCGCTGCCACCTTCTCTCCAGGAAGAGGGGTCACCGGTGGCTCTGCGATGTTTAAATGCGCCCAACAGGCTGTGGAAACACGCAGGTTCTCTAATGGAGAATTTTCGTTGGTCAGCTGCGTGGCTGGGGTGCGAGAGATCCCTTCGGATGTGCTGCAGGCGCGGTGATGTTGCCTGTGGAGGGGTCTGGTGCGGGGAGGGGAAGGACGAAGTAACGGAGGGTGCTGCCCTCGTGCGGGGAAATCGAGATGGGGCTGCGCGGGCGGGGAGAGCTGGAGGAGTCTCGAGGGGGAAGAGTGAGACCTAGGACCTAAAGGTGAAAATGTTTGATGAGTATGGCAAGAACAAAAATGAGCCGTGTCAGAAGTGGGATTCGAACCCACGCCTCCATGCGGAGACCAGAAGCCCCAGTGCGGGAAGCAGGTGCTTGAGTCTGGCGCCTTAGACCACTCGGCCATCCTGACATGACACGTGAGGCGTGTGCGAAGTAACAACTGTCAATGATCAAACACCCTCCATCCAGGAAGGGAGCGGGGAGCTATTTCTAGCAGGGGCAGGAGCGAGCAGGTGTTCGGCACGACCTGCAAAACCCAAAGCTGGGACCCGACGAGTTCTGCGGGGAAACTGAGTTGGCGAGGGAACGAACGCAGCTCTGAAGTCCGACACCCCTCCGGAGGTCTTTCTCCGGCTGCCCCCCAACCCTGCTGGCCGAGATTTGCAGGACTGGCCTTGGGCGTAGGGGCTGGGGATGCAGGTTTGATCTGCGGCTCTCCCCCGATGTTTTCAGACTGTCCCGCCACGTACCTCACAGTACTTTATCTCAACAAGTTTTGTTAGTGGGGGGCCTGAAATACCCCGTACACTAGTATTTTCAGCAACTTAACAATCGCCCGCCCACCGTGGGTCATGGCTCCGTCAAGATGCCGTTGACATCCCAGTCAGGACTTCTTTTTCCTTCTCTCTTTAATCCCTCAAAACACACTGGCGTCATCAGGCGAAAAGCTGATAACTTGACTTTTAAACAAATTTAAAATGAACACAATGTCGAAGATTTCATATATCTCACTAATTAATGCATAAAGTGATAGAAATGCTTCAAAGGAGATACGAAGAACAGACGACAAGCAATCAGAACGGCTGAAATAAATTTGCTAAAAGATGCAAAACTGATTAATATCCTATAGGGCAATAAAACTTTATGTTTGGGGTTATCTCTTCTACTGGGCAAAATTGTATCTTAACTGAGCAAAATCCTTTGCGCTGATATAAACAAGAATCACTTGCATTATTGTCACTTTCTGTAAGTTAACTTCTACCATCATAGAGTTCTAGAATAGACTAGTGGATAGAAAGTCAGTTAAATGCGCACATTCCTATAAAATCAGGTAATTCCCAGAGGGTCTGCTAGACAATGCCCAGCACTTCACTAAGGCAAGGAGCCAATAATTTCTGTTGTCCATTTTTAAGTCTTTGACAATTTTTTTCTGACATATATGAAATTTTAGATAAGCTGTTTAACTGTAAGCTAATCAGGAGAGTGTTAGTGGAGTTGAAGACATGTTTGATCAGGTCAGTTCTGACTCTTATCTTAGTTTACCTATTTATAGAACTGGGGATATATGTATTTAATTGCAGTACTGTGGTCAGGTGGAACATTTTAAAACCTTTTATGCTTTCCTTAGTTTACATGCTTTTGAAGGGGGGCAGAATATGCCACCCAGGCTGTGCCACTTTGGCATTGGGACCCAACTGCCTGAAAGAATTTAGATAGAGGGCCTGGTCCAGGAAGAGAGCTATTAGCAGAGATAACTACAAGGAGTATGGGCCAGGTGTGGTAAGCTGAGGGGAGCTAGCAGGGCCTGTTTGTTCAAAGTCCTCCCTGTGTCCCATCGACTTGCCTGGCATGACAAACATTTGCTTACCAAACATTTGTTCTTCCCATCTTCCTGTGAATTGTCTTCCTTCTCTTTGAAACCCCAGACCCCCATCCCATTCCTTAGCTCAGGATGGCATATAAACCAACTTTCCCTTCAGTCTCTTATCTTTGGGGCTCCCGTAGGTAAGAAATTAAATTTGTTTTTGTCCTATAGATGTTTTATGTCAATCTAATTAATAGACTAGCCAAAAGAATCTAGAAGAATAGAAGGAAAATTATTCCTCTCCTACACTTTCTAATTGTTGTATGTTCTCCAGATTAATAAAAACAATGTATTCTTCTTTCTTCTTCCTTTGTTCTGAATCTTTTTTTCTGTCCCTCCCTCCTTGATTATTTAGAATACCAGATGTATGTATTGTGAAGGGAATTCAAAATCAGCAGAGGCTCTAGAAGGCATGTGATATTTGTTTCTCAAGCCCAATACAATATGCAAATCAACTGAAACAGTCAAAATCTAGCAGACCAGAGATATAGCCAGGGAAGTTAAAGACTCCACAATTGGATTGATTGAGGTAACTAACCCCATCCTGCTAGAGTAAGCAGTTAGTTAGGTTCTAACAGGATGCCTGGGGCCAAAAACAGGATGTTAGAGGCTGGTCCTGGTAGCACTCCAAAACAAAACCACAAGAAGCCAAACTGCACCAGACAGGCCCAAGACAAAGAAGGCAGGTGGAAACCCTGACCAAGTAAGGGTGAAAAGTCATGAAACCAAAAAATTCCCCTCCCCACGTAATAAATATTCCATCCCCTCATTAACAATTGTCAGTAAAAGATAGCAACCCAAACCCTGAATGGGCAACTCTCCCTTGAGCTCACTTGCTTTCACAATGTCTCAAGTGTACTCTCACCTTAATAAACGTTCTACTTGCTCCTCTCAACTGTTGTGTCTGATCTGTCCTTGAATTCTTTCTTGTGGCAAGAACCAGGAGCCTCCTAGGGACATCCTGGGGCTGGGCTGGGGAGAGGCCTCAGGGCCTAGGGTCTCCCAGTCCACCCAACACCACCTTCTGCCCTACCATTCCAACTGCAGACGCAACAGGAAGAGGGGGACTGACTTAACCTTGCATGGACTTCACCTTGCAAATGGATACTATTCTACTCTTCCAGCCACAGGAAGAGATGCTCTCTTCATCAAACCCTGCCCCCCCAACCTCAGCTCAGCAATGAGAAGTCACCATACTTGAACTCTCAGCTTATTCCAATGGATTTTAGTTTGTAACTGTCTTCCCAACTTACCCCTTTTCTCCTTATAAGAGCGTATTTCTCCTCTGTGCTCTGGGTTTGCCTATGGTTTTACCGTAGCCTGTTTGTTCCAGATTGCGATTCTCTTTTATTCCCAAATAAACCCATCTTTTGCTGGTAATTAAATTGGCAGTTTTAGTTTTTAAGGTTAACAGGCTCATTCAATGCTGAGATTTAAAATATCTTTATGATTTAAAGGCCTTTAAAAATAATTGTTCAAAATTTAATTTGTGTGTCACTACTCATAAACCGTATTCAGAACCTCAAGGGAGCGAGAACAGCTTGGTCCCTCTGGTGATGGAAATGTCATCTGTGGCTCCTCTAACAGCTGGGGCCAAACTGTGACTGCCACATGGGCCTTCGACATACGATCTTTAAGTTTCTGAATAGAAATGGAAAGACAGTTTTGAAGGTACTGATGAGGCAGTGAGGAGTGAGTGATAGAAATGAGAGATTTGTGGCTTACGCCCTGGACTCCAGCTGAATACAATGTCCACAGAGCATAAGCAACGCTCCAGGCCTCAGGGTAGTTTTGCTGGAATAAGATACCTCTGCCCTGAGCTTTTGAATGGTCTTGTAGAGGGCCACTCACAGCACCACAACCCGCACCACAGCTGGACCTCACCACACTTCCAAACCTTCTCTTCTAGGTTTTCCTGGAGGAACACTCACTTAGGACTGAAAGTTACTGGCTTCCAGGACCAGAGGCCAGTGGTCTCTTTTGGAATGAGGTATTTATTTATTTACTTATTTATTTGTTAATGCCCCTGGGAGGTTATTCGGAATGAAACCATCCTGGGGAACTCATGACCCCATGGCTTTGTCTTAGAAGGTCAACACAAATTCTGCAGGCTCCTGTAGCAGAGAAAATGAAAGAGTAGAGCAGTCGCCCATAGATTTCAGAGGGAAAATTGAGAAGGAAAGAACAGCTCAGAATTTCCTGAGGCTGGAGTTTATGCAATAAACGTCGCATTTCTGGATTCGGAATGTTGGTGGCCAGGCTCATCTTAGGAAACTAGTGTTTGCTCTGCCCTTGGACAGCAATGATTTCTCGTTCCTTAAGAAGTTTGGAGTATTGATAACCTGTCTTTGTAAAAATCCATTTAAAAATTTACCTCTCCAGTAGAGAGTGCCTTGTATGTTCAAGACTTCTTTTTTCTTTTTAGCTTTAGAGCAGTCCAAATCATACATACGAATATGACGTATAACCATGAAGCTGGAAGGAGAGAAGTCTGGTTTTGATTAAGTAGGCAGCAGGTAGCCATGAGCTCAGGTGTGAACAAAGTTTCCAGCAAGGTGACAGCACCTTGGGCTGTGACAGCTGTAAGGCCAAGTGCCTGGAGGGAAAAAGGAAACTCCCTGCACGAACTGAGAGGAGGCTTCAGATACTTTTGTGGAAGAGAGAGTTTTTCAAGGATGCTCTGGGAGCATCCTTGGAAGGTGGGAGAAAGAAGAGACAGTCTCAGAGAGGGACAAGTAGGAAGGCGCAGGCAAAGGGTGTTAGCTAAGAAAGGAAGCTTTAAAAACAGCTTGGCAGGATTCTTTGTCCGGAAGAACCAGGCTTCGCTGACAAGAGCGGGTCCACGGACATAACTAGAAAGCGACCCGGGCCTCTGTTTCCCTAGCTCCAAGGTCCATAGATCAGGTGGTTACAACACACCACAGACCCTCTCACGCACACCCACTCAGTGCGGAGACCAGAAATTGGAGATTTCTTGTAGTCAGGACGTCCCAGTGCAGGGGAAGAGGGCACCGAGCCTCCCGCGAGTCTCGTGCGGTCCCCACTTCCCTGCAACCCTGCGAGTGACCGTTCCTCCCCTGTCGCCGCACCGCGTGCCCCACTGTCCCCACAGTGACAAGCCGCGGGGAGG